>NC_132899.1:23793489-24093489 GCF_030463535.1 Salminus brasiliensis | reverse complement strand
TTAATTATATACACCTGTAGCAATGGGACTGAATCGAACAACTCAATACAAGGATTAAGACGTGTCCCAATAGTTTTGTCCAGATAGTATATCTATTTACACAGTACTAGAAATGTTATACGGAGGTGCCCAAACCTTTGCAGTCCACTGCATGAAGCTGTCATTTGAGTAATGCTTGTCGGTGATTGTTTACTTACATTAGTTGTTAGTTTATAGGCTTGTAAGGAGGTTTGTAAATGGGTTGGAACCAGCTGAACAACCGTTTAATAAGGATCGAAGCAGTTGGTAGGAATAAAAATAAGGTAATGGCATCATTTGGCTGACATTCAATCAGATGCTTGTTACTCAGACTGATTGTTGTTGTTTACAAGCTCTGTGTAATTGGTCTCTTTATGATACAGTTGTTCAGTTTTCTAGTGCTGCTCCCGAATAGAGAGACAGTGTGTCAACTATTGTAGTGCTGTTTTAATTCTCACCTGTAAATCTGTTCTCCAGCCTTTCATCATCGCTCTCCAGCGAGTTTACTATGTAGTAATCACCATGGAGTGAATAGCATATGGGTTAATGAGTGAACCATCCTGAGCGCATGTCTGAAGATGCCCAAATAATTCATAATAAAGATATGTAATAAAGATAAAGATAAAGATATGTAATAAAGATATGATAGCGGATGGGCAATATGAGCATTGTGGGCTGTTGTCCAGTACGTCAATGCAGAATACGTATAAATGCATGGCAAATGTAGGAATTGCAACTATACCTACCTGCCATTATAGACAAACCATGATTACACTTACAGTAAAATGAATAATAATGCAATCAGTGTTGGTGTTAATCTTTAGTCTTTTGGTGAAGCCATTATATAAAGCTGACAAACTAACTACTGAGCTAAATAAATTCATTACGCTGGTCAGTATTCACACATGGCTGCATGCACCCAACTGTAACATCAATACTGTGACAGAATACATGAATTATTACACCCCTAATGTCAATAAGAATATTTAGCTAGCCCTAGTCGGGTGTCTGTCGTGTGAGTCCAGGCTCTGTAAATGGGGAAAAAAAGTGTCTGGGGCCGAGAAACACTGGGGTAGGGACATGTGGAAACAGCGGTGAGGCATTTGGACGTTGGAGAGCCCTCCAAATGTTGAACGCCAGGTGGGCAACGTTGACTTATCTCAGAAAGAGCTCAGTATTGATTTGTTCCAATTTTGAATGTTTGTGGTAGATAATCACAACTGCAGCAGCAATTGCAGCAACAGTTTGCTGACCCACAAACGGGCACGAATTTGGGGGGACGGAGTATCTGCAGGAGCACCGAAGGGAGACGTGTGTTTGCTTTGCTGCTGAGTTTAAACAGTGACTCTAGAAAAGCACAGACAACCTGCAGTGTCTCTCAGAACTGAAGCCACCAATGGTCTAGCGCCCCTTCTGGCTGTTTTTAATAACAATTACATAACAATTAGTTATCCCTTGCTAATATCGGCACATATTTATTGTTACAACCTGTATGTCTGGAATTCAGGCACCGAAATGTATAGGGAGTTAAGAAAAGTAAACCACACTCTGAAAACAGGAAAAAAGGGGAAAAAAAAAGCCCACTATAGTTGCGAATTTAGCGACATGCTCAATTAAGAGGGAAAGCAAGCAAGTATGGACGAATCAGTCCACCGTGCCTAAAAACAGCCGAAAACGTTGGAAACCACTTTGTAGTCTTAGATATGGGGCTTTATCATCTAAACGGGTGTGATCTGACCCTGAGTTAGCTGGACATTCCTGGCTACACATCAGTGTCCTGGACTATTGGTCCCTTAGTCATTTTGATGGATTGCTGTCAAGTCCAGCTGCCTTTACTTTGAGCAGATAATCAGTTCAGTTCGGCTGTTTTCCCTAAATATACGCAGCCGTGCTGCAGAATGTTTTGCCATAACCCTCTATTAGATGTTAGCCATCCAGCTAACAATACTGTGGTTAGACTTGCTGGACTTTGTACTCTGCCTTCGTTTTAGACATTCACCGGTGTGTGCTGACTCTCGCAGCCGCAGCAGCAGCAGCAGCAGCAGCAGCAGCAGCAGGTCCGGAGTTCAACTGGACCATAGTAGCTTCAGTTTGTCCCAGCGGCAAACCAACGGTACTGTACTTTTAATGGGAACTGTACTTTTACTGTCAAAACATTACAGTTACTGGGCAAACTGGGTTACCATTGAGAAATTCTGCTTTGCTTGTGGTCATTTTGACTGTACCATAAACTTAATGACGATGTTTTGAGATGCTTGATCTTGGAGAATCATCATCATCATCTTGGTGGGGCTAACAAGATGAGTAGGCCAGTCTGGCTCCGCCTCTGCTAGCTACTGTGCCGATTCTGGTTGCAAATTGGACAACGTGGCAGACGATTTTGGTCTCGTTTCTATTGAACGGAAGGGAATGGAATCGTGTGTGTGTGTGTGTGTGTGTGTATATATATATATATATATATATATATATATATATATATATATATATATATATATACATATATATACATATATACATATATATATATATATATATATATATATATATATACGGAGACATGGAGAAATTCCAGGTTATCCTGGAGCCTACTGGTGTGTGTTGCAAAATACGCGACTGAAGGGAAATACGATTAGACTAATGTAAGTGTGACACTGGGCTGTGTAGTTAGTGCTTCCAGGTTTTGTGAAAAAGCAGGCAAAAATTTGTATAGATATGCCTTCAGAAGCGAGCTATTTTAATGGCATCTTTCCAAATAGCCTGCGCTGTCAGGGCTAGAACGGTGCAGCTGTTAATAGCTCGTTCTGATGTGGGGCGTTATTCACGTCCTTTTATCTGTCTGCATGTCCTTCAAAGAATGCTTCTCTTTCTACTTACTAAACGATGATAGCAAAGAGCAAAGTCAGGAACTTGTTCTTGCGTTCCCGGTGGGAAGGTCCTCTTTATTATTTTTTTTTTTCTTCTCTCGCCCAACTTAGAATGGACTATTACTATAAATTCACTCGGGAGCACGATAAGGATGCTTGGAGTGTGTGTGTGTGTGTGTGTGTGTGTGTAGAAACACGGTGCTCGAGTTGTAAGGTCGAGGAGGAGGGTGTGCACCACAAGCCCCGCGAGGCGGAAGCTGCAGCTCTACCCGTGTTAGTGTTTCCTCCAGCATAAGAGATGATGCATCTTTCATTTGCATCTCCCAACCAGGGGAATGCTTTTCCTTGGCACCGCAGCTGCGTCCTTCACGAGCTTTCCCTGCCCCACTTCTGACAGGTCGCAGAGTGAGCGAAGCCCCGGCGAAGATGGAGCTTTTTAATGAATATTTCAGAACGATCTGATTGTAAGTGTCTTGCGTAATTTTAGATTATGTAAAACTATTTGTCATGCTAGCATCAACATCCATAAATGCTGGATTAATTATTGAGGTCCTTTGTTGACTTCCAGCACAGCCCAAAGCAGCAGCGCAAACTGGAGATGTAGGATGCAATATAGCAATATTGGACTTTGGAATTCCCAGGGCTAAAGCGTGCTAATAAACTTATAATGAGCTGAATAGCAGTAAACAAGCGCCATTTGTGTTTGTTTGTTTGTTTGTTTGTTTTCAGCTTCCTGGGCTTCCAGACGAGATTCTGTGTATGGATCATGATTACATTCACTTAATCCAACAAGCCTAAATCATTTTGGTGAAGGTCATGCAGACCAGTGGTTAACCTTGTCACATCAAGCGTCAAACATTTGCGTTCACACTGACATATTTGCAGTCAAACCAAAATGTTGGGAAAAAGGTGACGTATGACGCATGTACATTTAGGGCATTTAGCAGACGCTCTTATGCAGAGCGACTTACAAAAAGTGCTTCACTGTTTACTCAGAAAAGTCAGTATGGAGACCACAACACTCTGCACTACACTTTGCCCATGTACTCTTGGAAGAGGTGGGTCTTCGGTCTGAGTTTGAAGACAGCGAGCGACTCTGCCGTTCAGGGGGAGGTTTGTTCCACCACTTCGGACTTGCCAGATCAGCTTTTGACTGTAGCCATTAAGTACGACGGGGCTGGTCCATTCTTGGCTTTGTAGGCCAGCATCAGGGTTGTGAATCTGATGCGGGCAGCAGCTACAGGAAGGGTGTTAAATCACGTCTTCTTGATATAAAGGTATTAAACTATGATTTTAATAACGTGCACATGTTCATTTGTTCACGGAATGACGTATGTTAAAGCTGTAAAATTTGATGAAACTGTTGCTGCATCCCAACTTGAATGCGTCTTTACTTTACTGAGTGGTGGCTAATTGGCAGTAGAGCTGGGCAATATGACCATATTTTATCGTATCGTGATGCACTAGTTTTTCTAAGCATATCAAGGATATTGTCAGTGCTCAAGAAACACTGATCAGCAGCAGGTTTCATTACGAACAGTGTAATTAGACTGGTTTGATGACATGCAGCAGATGTTGAATAAAAATCACTGAATAGCAGTTTATAAGAATCTGTCGCTACTGATGTATTTAGTCTATGATTACATGTATTGTGAAAAATGTCAAAGTATCGTGATATACTATTATTTGTACCATATCGCCCAGCCCTAGTTGGCAGTTTGCTGGTCTGGAGCATACAGGTGTGTGTTGACACAATGCCAAGGATGAAAAACAACAGCTTCTACTTTCCAATCGAAATGTCTATGGAAGCAGTAAGAGTGTGCTTCATTTTCCACACACTGCTTCTGCATTCTGGTGTAGTTTTTGTTTTCTGTTTACCTCATTTTAAGACCTGCTCAGGACCAGATGCTTTTTATTATGCCATATAATGTGACACGTATAACCATACAATTCAACAAGGTGTTCTTTGTTTTTCACATGACTGTCCATACAGCTGACACCACTAAACAGCATTCTTCTTTTGTGATGCTTTTCTAGGCTTATGCTCCGGCGTCTTTCAATTGTTGTTTGATTTAGGGGCTTTCTCCCTTCAGGCTCGTCTACAGGAGGTGAAATGCACACTCAACTGAATTCAGGTCTGATGATCGACTAAGCCGTTCTACAACCTCCATGATGATTTCCATGGTTTTGGTGGCAGGGCTAGTTTGAGGCTGTTATCTTGCAGTATTAAAACGTTCCTCCCAATTAGATGGATGTGTTTCTTTGTAAATTGGCAAACAAATGTTGCTATAGACTTCTGAGTTCATACTGCTACTACCATCATGAATTCCATCATTATTAAAGAGTAGTGATCCTGTTCCAGAAGTAGCCATGCAAGCCTGCAAGAAAAGGCACAACCTCCGCCATGCTTAACTGATTTACTGATTTTACTTAACTGTTTTGGACCATCAGCACGTCCCTTGTTCCTCCAGATTTTGTCAGTTTTAGAGGTTAATCTTAATCTTATCCGTCTGTAGAACTTTGTTCATAACTTTTGAGGCTCATTTCTGTATTTCTTTGCAGATTCAGTCTGGTCTTCTGATTCTTACTGCCAATGAGAAGTGTGCAGTTTGTGTAATGGCCTCTATTTCTCTGTTGTAGATTGTGGATGGTGTCCAGTGAAGGTTGGGGTTGTTGGTGATGTCAAAGTTTCTTTCTGTTGTGGTCTGCTGTAGTTTTTCTTGACCAGGTTCAGTGTCTGGTTGTTGGTTTCTTTCTTTTTCTGGATGTTCCAAACCGTTGTATTGGCAATGTTCTCCAATGCCCTTCTGTTTTCTTAGCTTCAAAATGGCTTGGTTTTCCGTTCGCTACCAGGTTTGGTGGGTGTATTAGAAAGACATGAACATGTGTCAGTTCCAGTAGTTTCACAAAAAAATAAACAAAAACTGTCATGTTTCAAGTTGTTTAACACATCTATATGGAAGCATCAAGAAATGATGGATTTCTAATCCTAAACATCTTCAGTGTATAGCAAGAGCAGAATCATTGGCCTTGCTGTTCCAGTACATTTGGATGAGACTATATAGTTTTTAAGATTTCTACTCGTGCTGATTATTCCACTATTCCACTACTCTGATGTGACACATCTTTGAAAATGCTTTGCTCTAACATGTAATGCCATAGCTGTTCTCTGTTTCTCTTGGCTTTCAACAAGCTTTTTCAGGTTTAAAGCACAGCAGGTTAGAAAGCATGAAGAAATGAAGAAACTGCTAATAGAAAGATATACAGTAATGAAAAAATAATAATAACAAATTAGAAACGAGCCTAATGCTACACAGACGTTCTCAGATTTTGCCTCTGATATCAGTAATTGATGTGAGTCTTTTTAGGGGAGCAGCAAAATAAGGTTTATGATTTCTGTGTTATGAATATTTAATGAATTGATGTTCGTAGTAATGGCTTAAAGTAAGAGTTTATGTAGGGATCTGTCTCATCAGAAGGATGAGTGGAGCCTGCTGGGGAGGTTTGCTGGCTCAGCCGGCGAGTGAATGGCACATGTAGGTAGCTCCACAGTGGTCAATATGGTTTAGAGGGCAGGGCGACCAAATCCACCAGCATCAAACCGGGTGGGAGGGCTCAAATTAACGAAAGAGTAACACAGGTAGTTGGACACAGTATGGTATAATAAGGTGCAGACAGTGACTCTGACAGGCCAGAAGAAAGCACAGACATGAGGACAACGTCAGCACCCCTCCACCCCACACTGTTCAAAGTATAAAATCCTTGAGGAACTTTTGAAGGCTCTTCAATTTGAACCACGGAGGAGCCTCAGGGTGCTTTAAGCAACCTTTAAGAATAGGTCTTTAGGTTCCTCAGAGCACCTGAAGAGGTCCCTCCATAGTTTCAAACTGAAGAACCTCCAAAAGTTCCCCAAGGATGCTTTTAACAGTGCACCATCAACAAAGTGATGCATTCTGCATTCTGTTTGATTCATATACAGTAGGCCAGATTCATAAAAGAAAATATTGAATAATAATAATCTCAGAATCAGAGCTGTAGTTTGTAATAAATAAAGCAGAAGTAGGGTTTTTGCCTGTCATCTGACTCGAATATTGTGCCGTATGAGGTTTCACATTTTTGTCTGTTTTAGTATCTTCAGATCTTAACAAACTTGGCCACAGTAGTCATTCTTCACATGCTTTAAGCTGCTGAGAATCTGCTCTGAAAAGAAACCCAGAAAAGTCGTCTGTTCTAGTTCATCTTAAGAGTAGTCATCAGAACCACGAAGACGCTCTAAATTGTTCATCTAACAATTTGGCCGAGTGAGTTGGCAGCCTGCCAACAATGACGCGAAGGGACCCTAACCGCACCCCCCCCCCCCTGTTGTCGTAGGGTATTTTGCACACTGCTACATTTTAGTACCAGTACGGAAGACAGTGTTCTGGTATCATAACTCGACTAGCAGCAATGGTCTTCTCCTGTGCTCCACAGATAAGGAGAAAGAATGGAAGGGGCCGTTCTACTTCATCCAGGCAGCGGACCCTCAGCTGGGCCTGATGAAGGCTTGGAGGGTGGGGGATTGTGATAATGGAGGAGACGAATGGTCAGAGGAGGTCCAGCTCACCAAGCAGGCTGTCCAGGCCATCAATAAACTGCAGCCGCGGCCCCGCTTCATTGCTCTTTGTGGGGATTTGGTCCACGCAATGCCGGGTAAGATCAGGGTGCAGCGAGTCAATGGAAGCTGGCCAACATTTAATCATGGCTTCAGAACTCGGGATTAGGCTGAATGGGGATAAACTACTCTAAAATCCACTTTTATTGAGGTTCAGCGACGTTCAATTTGGATTTCCTTCAAATGTCGGTTCAGCGGAAAATCGAACATATACAATTTTCTCCTTAGCTTTGAGATTCATGCCTCAATCACCACGTACTTGCTTCAGACCACATGAACTTGTTTGGTAACCTTTAATAGACTTACTTATGTGGCTTCCGACTCTAAAATTATGCTGCTGGCTAAAATTATGGTGTGTAGCTAAAATAAAAACAGTAGCAAGGGTCTGTTCAACCTGAGACCACCTAACAAGTCCAAATGTGATTTGAAGCAAGAGATTAATGATTAAGGCAAACGAATTATTCGTTATAACGAATTATGCTTTCGTCATATGTTAGTAACATTAGCCTCGTAGCTTGACTGCTCTTAACTATTCAGAAATAGTGTGTAGAAATGTGTACTGCTCAAAATCTACTGTATTCTTCATGACAAGCATGTAAAAGTATGTTAAATAGCTGTTCAGGGAGCGAGTTGCACCGTTTTGTAGTGGTGTCCAAAAGCACAGGGTGGAATATACAGGGCCCTCTAACCATCCCACAAAGCAGATGTAAGAATTACAGTATGGACCCAGACCTGACTGGCTTACCCTGCAGCACTCAATGGCACCATTATTATGATAAAATGTCCAAACCATGATATCTCCCTCTAAAATGGGGGAAAACATTTGGTTTGTTTAGCAAACAAGGGCTTTTGATCAATAACTCTAGGTATATATGTTTTGTTCTTCTACCACTAGTTGTTCAATCTAGTTCTGCTGATGGTAAAAAAGGGAAAGTACTACGTACAGTGAAATGTGTCCTCTGCATCTTACCCGTCTGTGGGAGTGAACACACACACACACACACACACACACACACACACACATATACTAGTGAACTAGGTGCAGTGAGCACACACACCCAGAACGGTGGGCAGCCAACTCCAGCGCCTAGGGGGCAGAGAGAGTGAAGGGCCTTGCTAAAGGGCCCAACAGTGGCAGCTTGCCGAGCATCGAACCCTGTCATCAATAGCCTGGAGCTCTAACCGCTAAACCACCACTGACCAGTCCGAATCTGAGGTACTTCCATGTATCTCGCTACTGCTTAATGTAATGTTTTCTAAAAGTTTGAGTTTGGAATCTGCACATTTTTATATTGTTTATATCACGCGTTTTTCAAAATAGCCACTTTACAGGAGACGGAAAGAAATGTCATCAGTGTAAAAAGAGTTTAAAAATGGAGATAAAAGGTTTTTGCTCAACAGCAACAATAAGTAGTGTTTAAAATGGTTTACTACCCTCACCGGAGCGAAAGAGATTTTTGAATGTAGGGAACAGTGAGTGTGCAATTTCAGACCGAGCTAGTAGCTGGGTCCCCTTTCCACAGGGTCCTTGAGTAGTGCCCTTGTTTTCCTTACACACTAATCATGTGATAACGGCTTAGGGAACTTCTGCAGTTGGTAAAACCCCTTGCTGGTATTTGGTCTCCTTCTGTTATTCTGTCCCTTTATTACTTAGCATTAGCTTAGCTTAGTCCTAGATGGATTATTCGTTTGCTATTTCTATTATGAGTTGATGGGATAACCTGCCAGTTCTGTTACATCAGCTAGCAGACACCTGCACTGGCTAGCATCACGCTGAGTGATTGGGGGAAGCAAAGGCCATAGTACCCAACCAGAGAGAGTGAGGCCGGATATTCTCTCTGGGACTGCTGTCTATTGTCCATTGGCAACTTTCTGATGGTAGGACCATTGCTGTGAGACAATTATTAATCCCCATCAAATAATTTGCCATAAGACCCCCTATTTAAAATTCTGTCTTGCTAAAATTCTGTCTTGCTGTCAAGCTGTGGTCTCAGAGGCTGCTTATATTTAGTTCATTTAAATATAAGCATTTAATCCATTCCACAGGGTCCCTGAGCAGTGCCCTTGTATTTCTTACACACTAATCACTTAAAGAAAACGAGGAAAAAAAACTGCACATATGCTATTAGGCCTGTTCTTTTGTTGGCATAGAAATGGCCAGCTGTAGAAAGGGTTCTTTTAGAGGAGTCCTTTAAAGTTCGGTTCTTTGTAGTGTCTCAGGTGATGAGTGTATGAAAGTGTGTGTTGCTCCGCCAGCTGCCCCGATGGCCCCCAAAACCTCCAGCCGCTATACCTGAACTCATCAAATTGGCTCACTCAAGGGCACTACGCCCAGAGAGCTATCAAAAGAGCCTCTGGAGACTGGAGATAGGTGCTTGCACTGAATCAGTGTATAAATTCATTGGAGGAACAACTTCTGAAGTCTTATATTTCTGAAGTTCGAACTCTGGGTCCTCAGCTTCACCGCCCCAGCTAACGGATGGCTTAAGAGCGATGAGTAGAGAGAGCATGCCCAGTTGTGCTCTCTTGGACTCTGACCGCTGATGGCAAAGTGTCATGGCTCGGGATTCAAACTCTGCAACCTCCTCGTCAGCGCACCCGTTTTTTTTTTTTGTTTGTTTTTTTGCAGACACTTGTAGTGATGATAGGAGAATAGAAATATTAGCCATGTAAAACTGTGCTTAGAATATTTTTTTAGAGCCAGACTGATGTATAATTTGGCTGATAATGATGGTTTCATTGGTGTCTGTGAGAATATCAATATCAATAATAACGATGCATGTTATTACATTCAAAATCTTCAGAATACTAAGTAAATATAATACAAAAAAAATGTATGTCTTTAATCAGTGCACCGAGGCTTGTGGGATGTGCTCCTGGCCAGCAGTGGTGAGAACCTACTGGCAGTGGTCCAAGGCAGAACATAACACAAGGGTAAGAAAGGCTAACCCATCCGACCCAGACCAACAGAAGCACTGCTGTGTCACAAGTCAGAATTGTTTAGTGACGGTCATGGGAGGAACCGTGTCGCTTCATGCTGTGTAAGGGGCTGCATAGTCATCCAGCAATAAAAGACCCTAAAATGGACACGAGTGCCAGAACTGGACTTTGGAGCAGTTTGAGAAGGTTCTAATATCGGACAGGTCCTCTTTTTGGCTTTTACACCGTCATGGCATGGATTCCACAAGTTACTGGAAATTCCTTTGAGAATCTGGTCCATGCTGACATGCTTGGGTCACGGCAATTCCTGCAGAATTTGAGAAGAGTTCTGAACCTTCCATCTATGTGGCTCAGCAGGAATCGAGATTCATCAGACCAGGCTGAATGTTTGCAGTCTTCCACTGTTTAGTGTTGGTGAGCCTGTTCCCACTGCAGCCTCAGCTTTCAGTTCTTGGCTGACAGAATTGGAACCTGCTTATGCTAGTAGCCCATCTACTTCAAGGTTGGACGTGTTGTGCATTCGGAGATGCCTTCTCTGCTCACAACAGTTGTACTTATTATTTTTTTTGTACATTATATGTATTTTTACGCTACTTTTATCTCATTATATCTGTATATATTTATTGTTTTCTCTAATTAATCTTGTTTTTGATTCTTATAGTTCATGATTTTTTCACTGGTTTTATTCCTCTGTTTTATGTGTTCACAGCTTTCCACTACTTGTGTGTTGTGTTGAAAAGCTCAGAATATCTAGAAGTTCTAGAACCAACCGACCAACCAGCCTGTCTGGCACCAACAATCATGCCACACTCAAGATCACGGAGATCCCTGAGATTTTCTCCATTCCAGTGGTTGATCTATACATGATCTGAAGCTGATGGCCCATGTCTGCATGATTATTCGCATATTATTTGTAATTGACTGATTAGATAATTGCATGTATAAGTAGGTGCAAAGTCGACACTTCAGTCACATTTTGACTGCCTCATTTTAGGTCCATTGCAGTAGCCTGCAGATGCAAAATTACATATCCTGTTTTACTGTCCAAATATTTACGGACCTGACTGTATGTCCAAGTAAACGTATACTGTACCCTTGTTATCACCAAAGTCAATTTTGGTGTCGACCACGAAGTATTAATATTGGTTGGACCCTAATTCTTTCCTGTGGCCATATTAACCTGGCTTTATTTCACCAAATGATGAGCACAATCGCATCACTGTGAACATCTTCCCCTGGTGAAAAGGCTTTATGGTGTCATTTTCCTTGATTTGATATGAGCCCTTGGGCTGAGCGTGGCCTGATGAGTGTAATTTGTAGGTCGGGTTATGAGTGGAGGCTGTAAAAGGCACAGCTGGTCCTCTCAGGGGAGGGGGTTCTAGGGACCTTTTAAACGGCCCGGCGTCAACACCCATTACCATCAGGCTCTGCGAGCAGGCGGCCTGTGGCAGATGCATTACATGGCCTGTCCGTCACGCAACTTCTCTTCACCACCCAGACATCAACACAGGCCTCCTCTGACATTTCCCCTGTGAAGCGCTCAGAGAAAACGGCTTTATGGACACTCTGCTCAGCTGTGAAGCTGGGGGAGGGGGGCCCTGTGTGCTTTTACTTGGACTTAGGCCTGGCTTTCAGCTCTTTTAAGCAATATTCCAGTGTTTCTAACTCAATCTGCTGTATCTGCGTTGGACCATTGATTTCCATGAGCTGTGATTTTGATGGTTTCCTGTGTTTAGAAAAGAACAGAAATCGAATCAACTCAGAACCGTCATGTTGTAGAAGCTTATGGGAATGTGCATATTTTGTTTATGACACTTTTATTAATTCTGCAGTCATAGGTATTTGTAAATTAAGAGCTTAGAGTTTTGTCTTGGGTGCAAAAGTACAATTCTTGTGTTCCACTGAGGGCCAAAAAGACAAAATGATTTTTAAAGCAATATTTTATTATTATTATTACTACTATTATTATTATTGTTGTTGTTGTTGTTGTTATTATTATGTGTCATTGCTGTTCCTGGCAAAGACCTGACTTTTGAGCCCAGTTCACATATTGTATTACAGATGACCATTCAGGACTTGTTTGCCTTCTTTATCCATTCCGCAGCAACCTTTGATTTGTGTTTGGGGTCATTGCCCTGTTGGAACTTCCAGCTGTGTCCAAGTTTCAACTGTCTAGCTGATGGTTAGAGGTCCTGCTGAAGAATTCTGAAGAAGTCCTCCTCCTTCTTCATTATTCCATTCACTTTGTGCAATGTACCAGTTACAGCAAAACAGTCCCAGGGCATGATGCTACCGCCACCATGTTTAACAGTTGCTACGATGTTCTTGGAGTTGCATGTGTCTCCTTCACTCCTCCAGATATCCTCCAAAGATGTTTTTTCTTTGCCCATATGTTCAGCTAACAAATTGTAGTCAAGCTGGAATGTTGAGGAGGGGCTTATTTCTTGAATGGCAGCCTCTCAGTCTATGAAGATTTCATGGCAGGCCTGTGCCTTGGTGGTTGTTGGGGTGGTCCTAACCATCTGAGCCAGTTTTCTCTCAGCCAAGGGTGGTAGTTTGGGTCGGTTTCCAGACCTTGGTTATACCTACCAATAGCTGGTGAGCTTGGAATCTTGGTATTTTCTTATCTTGGTATTTTCTTATCTTGGAATCTTGGACTATCTTATCTTATCTTATCTTATTTTTACTGAGTGTTTTGGTTATTAGCAGCTACCAGCTGTAGTCAATCATGATCACTAACAGTTAAGAGGCCTTGGTCTTAGCAAGTTTAAAGACATTTCGGAGCCTTCAGCATTACTAAATTGATAATGTAAGAGCGTGTATGTATATTTTTTGACCCTGGATGTATAAGTTTGACTCTTTTGTTGATTTCAGAAAACACTTTTAAAGAGGTATGCTGATTCTGCCCCAGAAAAAGAAATCATTGAAATCCCAGTGTGTCCATGATGAGTGTTTGTCAACCTCTACAACTATAACTATAATGTGTATTAATGGAATTTAGCAACAGCCCATTGATTTCTGTTTCAAGTCAGATGGTTTTCAGGTTGTTTATTTATTTATTTATTTATTTATTTATTTTAAAGCTTATTGACAGTGGCACTTGTATAGGGTACAGACACAATAGATAGCGATGATACTGGAGTATTCCTTTAAATTGTGACGTTGTGTTCAGTTAGAAAGCCTTCTATAGGGGCTCTATCTGGGTTACTATAGTGGGTCCCCCACTCTTACAAGTACTTTTGGGCTGGGCTTTGGAGCAGCTTCCCAGCCCAGCACTCAATTGGCTTTCATGATGAAACATATTGCTCCGACTCCCTGATGGCATTTAAAAATGAGTTTTGGGCTAGGATAAAAGCTGTACTGAAGGATTTGATTACGGCGTTTTCCATCATTCTCACCTTCAGTGAACACACACTTCAGCCCCTTCAGGCCTCATTGGTGGCCAGATTGGATTGGGCTTCTGCAGCTCTCTTTCCTGCGTTTTAAAGCACCGCATTTTCACGAACCACAGGCCGCAGTATGTCAAACCAGACTGATGTCAAGGACTGTCTCTTTCGTGCATTTGGAGAGTTAGTGTGAAGATGTGATCAGATTAAGAGAGCACTGGACCTGATGCTCCTCTAACGAGCGCTACAAACTCTAGCATGCCTGTGGGCTTTACAGTGGGGGCGAGGGTGAGGCTGTATTCCTCTCAGTAATCCCTGTCCCACATACGTTAGCCCTTTAATTGGTGTTGAAAGCGGATAAAAGTGAAGTTCTCCGAGGAGTTGTGAGGATGACCGGAGGGAAATGCTTTTCTGAAAGAGGCCAAGCCTCTCCTATGTGTGTTTATCTGACAGACGGCTCTGTTGGGGGGAGCTTTTAATGGGTTTCTGTGGGGTTTGTCACTGGCTGGGACCTGTTGACGTGAGATGTTCTCTACCTCAGAGAAGCAAAGGCATAACGAAAACCTTGCTCACCACAAATCGTCCTCTAAAACAGGCTTTACATGTTGTAATTCTCTAGCGACCACGTAGACAACTCAATATTTATATTCTGAGTATGGCGACAACTAGAATTTCAAAAGAAAAAAAAAGGGTTAGGGGGAGAGGGGGGGAGCTCTGTAGATCTTTTTTATAATTTATTTATTGATTAATTTTGGCATATTTTATGAAACTGGGTGAACAAACGGACAAAAAGGCTCTCTTGGTAATAGCCTGCACGTATTTCATCCCACTGTTGCAACATCAGCACTTCACAGTCACCTTCGGGACAAACGATTATCTGTAGTTCTCCATAATTGTACATCATTTTATAGTGACATATCTAAAGAAGCTACTTTTTTAGACCATGGAATACTTCACCAAAGCCAGGAATAAGTATACAAATGCACAGTGTAAGTAGTAGTTAGTAGTGCACAAGTAAGTAGTACACAAAGGCCTTTAATAATGCACCAAGTAAGTAGTTAGTAGTGCACAAGTAGTATACAAAGGCCTTTAATAATGCACCAAGTAGTAGTAGTTAGTAGTGCACAAGTAAGTAGTACACAAAGGCCTTTAATAATGGACCAAGTAAGTAGTTAGTAGTGCACAAGTAGTATACAAAGGCCTTTAGTAATGTAGGTAGTATACAAAGGCTTTTAATAATACTCCAAGTAGTAGTAGTTAGTAGTGCACAAGTAGGTAGTATGCAAAGGCCTTTAGTAATACACAAAGTAAGTAGTAGTTAGTAGTGCACAAGTAGTATACAAAGGCCTTTAGTAATGTAGGTAGTATACAAAGGCTTTTAATAATACTCCAAGTAGTATTAGTTAGTAGTGCACAAGTAGGTAGTATGCAAATGCCTTTAGTAATACACCAAGTAAGTATTAGTTAGTAGTGCACAAGTAGTATGCAAAGGCCTTTAGTGATATAAGTAGTATTCAAAGGCCTTAAGTAATGCACAGTGTAAGTAGTAGTTAGTAGTGCACAAGTAAGTAGTACACAAAGGCATTTAATAATGCACCAAGTAAGTAGTAGTTAGTAGTGCTCAAGTAAGTAGTACACAAATGATTTTAGTAATGCACCAAGTAAGTAGTAGTTAGTAGTGCACTAGTAGTATACAAAGGCCTTTAGTAATGCACCAAGTAAGTAGTAGTTATGCACCAAGTAAGTAGTAGTTAGTAGTGCACTAGTAGTATACAAAGGCCTTTAGTAATACACCAAGTAAGTAGTAGTTAGTAGTGCACAAGTAAGTAGGACACACATGCCTTTAGTAATACACCAAGTAAGTATTAGTTAGTAGTGCATTTGATCCTATTATTGCGCTATCAGGCCTCCACCGTCTCCTTCATGACAAACGATTATCTATAGTTCTCCAAGTTGTACATTATTTTGTAGTGACATATCTAAAGAAACTAATTTTTTAGTCCATGGAATACTTTTTTTTTTTTTTTTTTTTTACTAAGGCCAAGATAATGTTGTCTACCCAAGTAGACAGAGTAGACAAATGCTTTTAGTAATGCACACGTGAGTAAGAGTTAGTTTTACATAAGTAAGTAAGTAAGTAGTGCACAAAGGCCTTTAGTAATGCACCAAGAAGAAATCTTCTGGCCAAAACCAGGATTCAGGACATCCCCCAGCTGGAAATGTGTTTATACCGCAGTAAAGCAAGAGATATGCAACCAAATATTAAGTGTTATTTCCTTTTAAGACCATCTGTTTCTGTACACAGCGGGATGTTCGAACGTCTGAGGGGGTAAAAAGTTACCCGGTTTTTAATTACTCTTCCTCTTCCAAGGAAGGCACTTGATGAAGTGAAGCGCTTTAAACTAAACCGTAAATATGCAATGTTATAGTAAATGCCATGTATTTTTCTTAGCAAGAACTTTGCGGACGCTTCCCTGTATTAAAACAGCGTGTGTCACGTAAACGCCAAACCAAGGTTTTTCCCAGTCTTGTTGTAATATGCAGAAATAGTGTACATATAATTGAATCTAATCAAAATATGTACTTAAGATCATCAAACTACACTGGCTTCGCCGGTGGCGTTGCACAAATCGCAGATTAGAAGACTTGTGTTGTATTGTATTTTAATAGCCTAACTGTTGTCTTACGACCTATTAGCCAGTGATTTCTAGCCTGTTAGGACTGCTCTCACTCCACAGTAGCTCTGCTAGCCAGCGACAGCACCCCTAATTTCCTCCTCTCTTCTCATCAAGCCTCAAATCTTCCTCAGGCAATTAGCAAGACGCCTCACTTGTCACAGTAGAACCTAACAAAGGCTGTTATTACTGAGCCTCAAAACTCAGCGCTCCGTCGTCTGCCTTTACACCAGAGGAATGTGGCTGGACTCTGTTTACTCTGTCTCTTTTGCCTTCTGGGTAAAAATAGTTCCCCCTTTTTTTTTTTTTCCTTTGAATCCATGGCACATTTGTAGTTTCTCTTAACGTGTGATGGCTGGAATGACCTGCGGTAAATATAGAGGTGTACGAGTTATTTGTGAAATGCCTGACAACGGCCTCTTTGTCGGCTATCTTTTGTTTGTCTGCAGTCTGTAGACTTTGATTTCTTTCATAACAAGAATAGGTAACTTCAATGACAAGGCCGAGAGTGTCCCTGAAATAACAAATGCTTTTTAGCAAACCAGTGGGGGCGGCTTCACTCAATACAAACACTGTATTTTTGCAAATTTGACTGCATCTAAGATTCTTTATTTTTTATTTATTTTTTTAAGCATTAAAACATACTGATGTTACAACCTCTTTTTTTTTCTCGCAAGCCTGTCCTGCATTCTACCCCACCATTACTGTGATAGCATGACTTTTAAAACACAAAAAGAAAACATTCTAATATTTGTTAAAGTAACTTTTATTATTACTTTGATTTATTCATTTTATTTTTCATGCAGATTACAAATGATTGGGGGGAGGAGGAGCTTTTAGCTGTGAAATCGTCTTATTCTGAATTGATTCAGTGAATGAGAGCCACACGGGTGCAAGTATGGCTGAGCTGTAGCAGAGGAACAGCAGATCACTAAGAAAGATTGGGTAAATTGACTGGGTAAATTCCTACATGTGAAATGCTATGCCCACATGATAAACCTGGCCAGCTGAACAGATCAGCTAGACCTCGGAATGTTAGCCATTTTGATCAGGGACACACGTCAGTCACATATATCATTCAGTGATTACATGGTAGTTGATCAAATGGCAATTCTGCATTCTCCAACTGTTAAGCACAGGGGGAGTTCACCATGTTTTAGACTTGTGTGGCAGCCAGTGGCACGGGCAATATTTCACTGGTTTGAGAGAACTATAGAAAGCTTAAGATGAAAAAAGAATGTCTTCTACAGCAGGATCATGGTCCTGAACACACCTCAAAATCCACAGTAGACTACCTCAGTGACCCTATCTTACACCCTGAGCAAGGCATGTCACGGTGCTCATTGCTATCTTACACCCCGCCAACAGTCTATGTTCATGCCTTCCGCCTGCGTTGCTTAAATAGCAACGGTGCTTGTGGATAGATCTACGCAGATGGGCGTGGTGATCTCGAAATGAGGTGTGTTCAGGTACATTTCTGGCGTATTGCTGGCTCTTAAATGGAATGGCAAGTGACACGCTGATTAGGTTATTGCACTATTGCTAAAACAAGGCCCCAGAAATGCAGATTTCAACCAACTAGAACAGAGTACAAATCGAAAGTGTGTGTGTATATATTATTTATACAATTTATCAGTCGCCCAACAACTACATTTTTACTACATGATTACTTAAGTACAGCAAAGCAAAAGAAATAACGCTTGACTTGTAAGAGTTAACTCAGATGTGACAATGTTCTTAATGCTCAGCTGGTGGGGAAAATAACCTTCTCCTATGTTTTCTTCAGGTTCCCCTTTCAGAGAAGAACAGGAGCGAGACCTGAAGGAAGCTCTGCGGGACACGGATCCATCCATTCCCCTCATTTTTGTCAGCGGCAACCATGACCTTGGCAACGCGCCCACTCCAGACACGGTGGAGCAGTACTGCCGTTGCTGGGGGGATGACTACTTCAGTTTCTGGGTAGGTGGGGTGCTGTTACTGGTGCTGAACTCCCAGCTCTTCTTCGACGCGTCTGGCTGCCCTCAGCTGGAGGAGGCTCACGAGGCCTGGCTGGAGCAGCAGCTGCAGAGCGCAGCCCAGAGCTCGGCGCGCCACGTCCTCATCCTGCAGCACATCCCCCTCTACCTGCGCTCGCCCAATGAGGAGGACGACTATTTTAACTTGCAGAGAGCCAAGAGAGAGAGCCTGATCCACAGATTCCGCCAAGCAGGTACTGATTATGATTAAATCAGTAGGAAACAAAGGGTTATTAGAGGGGGGAAAAAAGGGGTTGTGTTACTTTAAATTTTCCTGTGTTGCGGTAATGAGAATTCGGTCACTTAAGTTGGCAAGCCTGAAAATGCTTTAAAATAATAAATAATGTACTTTTAATCATTAAAAAAAAAAACTTGTTTGTTTATCCAAATAAATACGCAGTAAATTAATGATGTTCATGAAAATAACCTAAAATATTATTAGAATCCATTAGAATAAAACTTATACTATTGCGAAGAAAATCAATTGAGGTGCATCATCCAGATATATGCATCAGTGTTTTTCTACACCCCTAGTAACGGTTAAAGATTTAGTAATTAGGCAAGGATGAAGAGAACATATGTGATGCTGTCTATAATATCATCATCAGCTGTCACAGGCTTTGAAAACAGAGATGTTCTGTAGAGCTGTGTGATTTAACCATCTGGCTCAGACGGTCAGGTAGAACCTTTAGGAAGAGAGTTAGAGTTAGTTACTGTGAAGATGTACTGTATCTGGGGTTTTCATTCATTTTCATTGGGGTTCTTGAGTTGAGTTAAGTGTCCTGCAGTGCAGTTTCAATACATTGGTTTGCCTGAGATATAAGCCATTATTGACTAGCCCAGTACAGGTATCACAAATTTAAGTTTTGTTTAAGGAGTGGTCGTTTCTAAGCTCCAGAAGATCTGTCTCTCCAAACCAACTGAACAATTCTCAGCATACAACATTATCATTTACAAAACTCATTTATGGCTCTCGCATACTACATTCATTTTCAACACTCTTATTTATGACACTCATTTACAACACTGATTTTCAACACTCTGGTTTACAACACTAATTTACAGCACTGATTTTCAACACTAATTTACAGCACTGATTTTCAACACTGTGATTTATGACACTAATTTACAGCACTGATTTTCAACACTCTTATTTATGACACTCATTTACAACACTGATTTACAGCACTGATTTTCAACACTAATTTACAGCACTGATTTTCAACACTGTGATTTATGACACTAATTTACAGCACTGATTTTCAACACTCTTATTTACGATACTCATTTACAACACTAATTTACAGCACTGATTTTCAACACTGTGATTTATGACTAATTTACAGCACTGATTTTCAACACTCTTATTTACGATACTCATTTACAACACTGATTTACAACACTGATTTACAACACTAATTCACAGCACTGATTTTCAACACTCTTATTTACGATACTCATTTACAACACTGATTTACAACACTAATTTACAGCACTGATTTTCAACACTGTGATTTATGACTAATTTACAGCACTGATTTTCAACACTCTTATTTACGATACTGATTTACAACACTCTGATTTACAACACTAATTTACAGCACTGATTTTCAACACTCTTATTTGCGATATTCATTTACAACACTGATTTACAACACTCTGATTTACAACACTAATTTACAGCACTGATTTTCAACACTGTGATTTATGACACTAATTTACAGCACTGATTTACTACACTCTTATTTACGACACTGATTTACAACACTGATTTACAACACTGATTTACAACCTTGATTTACAACACTAATTTACAGCACTGATTTTCAACACTGTGATTTATGACACTAATTTACAGCACTGATTTTCAACACTCTTATTTGCGATATTCATTTACAACACTGATTTACAACACTCTGATTTACAACACTAATTTACAGCACTGATTTTCAACACTGTGATTTATGACACTAATTTACAGCACTGATTTACAACACTCTTATTTACGATACTCATTTACAACACTGATTTACAACACTCTGATTTACAACACTAATTTACAGCACTGATTTTCAACACTGTGATTTATGACACATATTTATAGCACTGATTTACAACACTAATTTACAGCACTGATTTTCAACAGTCTTATTTACGATACTCATTTACAGCACTGATTTTCAACACTCTTATTTACGATATTCATTTACAGCACTGATTTTCAACACTAATTTACGACACTCATTTACAGCATTATGACACATTTACAGCACTGATTTACAACACTCATTTACAGCACTTATTTTCAACACTCATTTACAGCACTGGTTTCTAAAACCCTCCTTTACGGCACTCATTTGCTACGTTCTAATTTTCGAAACTCATTTACAACACTCTAATTAATGTCTCTGACTTTCAGCATTTTATTATTATTTACATCACAGTCGTTTGTCACTCACTTATGGTACTGATTTTCAACAAAACTCTTAGTTAAGACACTCATTCATGGCCACACATTAGGGAAACTGCTCAAAATTATTTATAAATACAGACATACAAAAAGCTTTTAAGATTCTCTGATGACACAGTAACCTAAAATATGGAATATTCAGTCATTTCATTGATGTTTTTACTTTTTGTTATATATTTAGAGACTTGCACATGTCGTTTCACCTTGTACTGCACAAGCATTTACTTTTAAGCAACATTTCTCTTCCAATGACAAGCTATCAAGCTTTACTTTTTCTTTCACACACTGGGGTCTTTACTGTGTTAGCTGATTACTGTTTTTACAGGCAACTGCAGTGAGTTTTTTTTTTTTTCCTTTTCAGGCAAATGCTTTAAGACTTGAGTGCATGGTAGTCATCAGCTGTAGTCTGTGTGATGTTTTCAAGAGCACATGTTTACTTTAGACAAGAGGATAGAGTTTGTTCTTGTCTGCTTGGCTTGTTTGGGCCCTAAACACTTACCCCAAACCTTCTTTTTTATGAAGAGAAAAAAATATTAGAAGTAATGTTCAGAAGCCATAACCACAAAGACCAGCCTTTTCTATCTGCAAAACAAAAGTGCAGACACACCAATGTGGTGTTGACAGAAAGATTACAATCTGCTCTTTTAACTGTGTGCTCTTTCTTGTTCAATGGGCTGCAAGTGAGAAGCAATTACAATAAAATGACACAATGCTTTTGTTATTAACGATAACTGTGACTATTAAAGCCCGGCAGAGAAGGCTCAGTAATCTGCTTGTATTCCACACGCCCCTGCTGCATGCATCATCAACACTTTCATGCATAACACAGTTAATTATAAACTATATAGGAAGCATGTAGCATAGAGGTTAATTATTGATTACAGATCTTGAATCTCTGACAATCTGGGTTATGCAGTGTTTTATTTAAAAGCTGCTTGAACACAAACACATGTTCAACTCCATTCAAATGTATTTTTATGGCACTTTTTACAACTGACAAAGCAATTTTGTAGAAATCCAGTAATAGGATGGGAAATTAACAAATCAGAAAACATAAAAACCTAAAACCCCCGGTGAGCAAGCCAAAGACGATGGTGGCAAGGAAAAACTCCCTCAGAGCTAGAGGAAGAAACCTGGGGAGGAACCAAGGCTCATACAGGGGTCCCGTCCTCCTCTGGTCAAAGCTACTTAGAAATTATTGATAAAAGTCACTGTATCCTCAAATAAGACACAATTTTTTTTACTCATGTGTGCTGATGTAATCATAATATAACTAATAATCATAATAGAGAATGTAAAAATAATGAAAGTTATGATGGATAATGTTAGTAATTATAACAATAATATTAGTAGTAGCAAATGGAGTCCATGTAAACTTAATCATAGTCGGCAGGCAGATAACAGTAGCTGGAGGGTGGGCAGCTGGTCTGACACAGGTAGCAGGACAGCCCGGTGGTCAGTCTGGTGGGTGGGCAGCTGGTCTGATGGGGGTAGTAGGGGATCCCGGCTGTTAGTCTTCGGGTCAGGCCGGATAAGTGAACAGTCATTAACATTAAGAGAGAGAATTAGTTCTGCCTCTGGTAGAAAAAGAGAGCCAGAAGGTAATACAGACATGGGAACAACCAGAAACACTAAGTGATGCCATGCAAGCGCCGGGATTGACATCACCAGCTTCTCAGTTTACCACAAGTTTACCCTGTGTCCATGAACTCTTGGATCTGGAACCTTTATTGAAAGGGAAACATTAATTACCAAAAGCTAAACTAAATGCCCTAAATCTTCCGCCTAGACTTGAAGATTAAGACTGAGTCCTAAACATTATCTGGAAGGGTTATTCCAGAGTTGGGGGGCTTTATATAAATAATCTCTTCCCCCTGCTGAAGACTTTAGAATTCTGGGAACTAGTAAGAAGCTGGCACCCTGTGATCTAAGTAGTCGTGATGGTTCATAATAGAAAATATAATAATCAATACAGAATTAAACTGGACAATTACATTTTCTAGTTTTAGTAAGGGGACCATAGCCATTATCGCTTGTCTAATGAGCGTTTGCTTTTCAGGATTTGGTTTTCTTTTTAAACCCTTGCAACCATGAACACCTTTTTTTGGATGTGATTTTCCTTTTAGCAGGTTACAAGTAAAGGGCACATTTAAGTAGAGTCTGTGGTTGCTTATAGTCTTCCTGTTTCTGCATTATTTACTAAAACACCCATAATTCATAATTACCATAACATTACCAGTGCAATATAGTCAGGTAACAAAAATGGACATTGCATGAAAACCATTGTCTGTTTTGACCTTTAGATAGATAGGTAGATAAATGCTTTATTGGTCCCGAAGAAAATTTTATCTTCATGTTAACAGTATCAAGAGATGGAGGTAATATAACTAATAATTTGTAAAATGTTGATTATATAATAAGAATAGAAATAAGTTTTCTTGTAGTTCAGACACCCTATGTCCTAAAAGCATTTGCCTGAAATAACCTCAATCAGAAGTTTCCTATAAACGTCTACCAGTCTCTAAAGTTTTTCCTACTCCTCCATAAAGTCTTTCATCTGTGTAATATTTCTGCTTCAGTTTTTGGACAGATGGTCTTACATTTTCCGCAAGCCCAAATGAAGCAGTGAAGTATTTAAAGTTAATTCTATGATGGAGAGCTTGCCAGTGCTTGCAGCAGCAAAGCGGCCCCAAAACATGACTTTTCCACCTCCAGTCTTTACAGTTCTTTACAGACTCGGTCATGCAGATTTCTCCTGTACAACATCCGGAGAATTCAACCCCTCCTCTCTAGAGAGGCCGCCCAGGTGCTCGTTCCGTCTCTTGTCATCTCAAGACTTGACTACTGGAACTCCCTTTTGGCTGGTCTCCCTCTGCGCATCATCAGGCCCCTGCAACTCATCCAGAACGCAGCGGCACGGGTCGTCTTCAACGTTTCTAAATTCAGCCATGTCTCTCCACTGCTGCGTTCTCTTCACTGGCTTCCTGTAGCTGCTGCCCACATCAGATTCAAAACGCTGATGCTGGCCATACTAGATGGCAGTGGTCAAAAGCCAATCTGCACTAAGAGCCCTTCCAGCCTCAAGCACGCCTCAACTTGCCCCGCCATCCCTCAAAATCCACGGAAGACAAGCATCCAGGCTTTTTTCTGTCCTGGCACCGAAGTGGTCTTCAAATGCAGACTAAAGACCCTCCTCTTCCGAGAATACTTTGGCAAATAGTAGATTACTATGGTCACCTTATTGACTTGTGTTTAGTAGTGTCTAAAGCTTAGAGGGATCTTTGAATTTTTAGTCTATTTAAACTAGCTGAGGTTTTTCTTGGGTAAATCGCTCTAAATGTACGGTTGGTATAAAGTTCTTGTACTTAAATGCTGGTAACTGGATTGGACAATACTTGTCTTCTGTTACTTTTTTGATGGAAGCTCGTTTACACCAGCACTGATTTTCAACACTGTGATTTATGACTAATTTACAGCACTGATTTTCAACACTCTTATTTACGATACTCATTTACAACACTGATTTACAACACTGATTTACAACACTAATTCACAGCACTGATTTTCAACACTCTTATTTACGATACTCATTTACAACACTGATTTACAACACTAATTTACAGCACTGATTTTCAACACTGTGATTTATGACTAATTTACAGCACTGATTTTCAACACTCTTATTTACGATACTGATTTACAACACTCTGATTTACAACACTAATTTACAGCACTGATTTTCAACACTCTTATTTGCGATATTCATTTACAACACTGATTTACAACACTCTGATTTACAACACTAATTTACAGCACTGATTTTCAACACTGTGATTTATGACACTAATTTACAGCACTGATTTACTACACTCTTATTTACGACACTGATTTACAACACTGATTTACAACACTGATTTACAACCTTGATTTACAACACTAATTTACAGCACTGATTTTCAACACTGTGATTTATGACACTAATTTACAGCACTGATTTTCAACACTCTTATTTGCGATATTCATTTACAACACTGATTTACAACACTCTGATTTACAACACTAATTTACAGCACTGATTTTCAACACTGTGATTTATGACACTAATTTACAGCACTGATTTACAACACTCTTATTTACGATACTCATTTACAACACTGATTTACAACACTCTGATTTACAACACTAATTTACAGCACTGATTTTCAACACTGTGATTTATGACACATATTTATAGCACTGATTTACAACACTAATTTACAGCACTGATTTTCAACAGTCTTATTTACGATACTCATTTACAGCACTGATTTTCAACACTCTTATTTACGATATTCATTTACAGCACTGATTTTCAACACTAATTTACGACACTCATTTACAGCATTATGACACATTTACAGCACTGATTTACAACACTCATTTACAGCACTTATTTTCAACACTCATTTACAGCACTGGTTTCTAAAACCCTCCTTTACGGCACTCATTTGCTACGTTCTAATTTTCGAAACTCATTTACAACACTCTAATTAATGTCTCTGACTTTCAGCATTTTATTATTATTTACATCACAGTCGTTTGTCACTCACTTATGGTACTGATTTTCAACAAAACTCTTAGTTAAGACACTCATTCATGGCCACACATTAGGGAAACTGCTCAAAATTATTTATAAATACAGACATACAAAAAGCTTTTAAGATTCTCTGATGACACAGTAACCTAAAATATGGAATATTCAGTCATTTCATTGATGTTTTTACTTTTTGTTATATATTTAGAGACTTGCACATGTCGTTTCACCTTGTACTGCACAAGCATTTACTTTTAAGCAACATTTCTCTTCCAATGACAAGCTATCAAGCTTTACTTTTTCTTTCACACACTGGGGTCTTTACTGTGTTAGCTGATTACTGTTTTTACAGGCAACTGCAGTGAGTTTTTTTTTTTTTCCTTTTCAGGCAAATGCTTTAAGACTTGAGTGCATGGTAGTCATCAGCTGTAGTCTGTGTGATGTTTTCAAGAGCACATGTTTACTTTAGACAAGAGGATAGAGTTTGTTCTTGTCTGCTTGGCTTGTTTGGGCCCTAAACACTTACCCCAAACCTTCTTTTTTATGAAGAGAAAAAAATATTAGAAGTAATGTTCAGAAGCCATAACCACAAAGACCAGCCTTTTCTATCTGCAAAACAAAAGTGCAGACACACCAATGTGGTGTTGACAGAAAGATTACAATCTGCTCTTTTAACTGTGTGCTCTTTCTTGTTCAATGGGCTGCAAGTGAGAAGCAATTACAATAAAATGACACAATGCTTTTGTTATTAACGATAACTGTGACTATTAAAGCCCGGCAGAGAAGGCTCAGTAATCTGCTTGTATTCCACACGCCCCTGCTGCATGCATCATCAACACTTTCATGCATAACACAGTTAATTATAAACTATATAGGAAGCATGTAGCATAGAGGTTAATTATTGATTACAGATCTTGAATCTCTGACAATCTGGGTTATGCAGTGTTTTATTTAAAAGCTGCTTGAACACAAACACATGTTCAACTCCATTCAAATGTATTTTTATGGCACTTTTTACAACTGACAAAGCAATTTTGTAGAAATCCAGTAATAGGATGGGAAATTAACAAATCAGAAAACATAAAAACCTAAAACCCCCGGTGAGCAAGCCAAAGACGATGGTGGCAAGGAAAAACTCCCTCAGAGCTAGAGGAAGAAACCTGGGGAGGAACCAAGGCTCATACAGGGGTCCCGTCCTCCTCTGGTCAAAGCTACTTAGAAATTATTGATAAAAGTCACTGTATCCTCAAATAAGACACAATTTTTTTTACTCATGTGTGCTGATGTAATCATAATATAACTAATAATCATAATAGAGAATGTAAAAATAATGAAAGTTATGATGGATAATGTTAGTAATTATAACAATAATATTAGTAGTAGCAAATGGAGTCCATGTAAACTTAATCATAGTCGGCAGGCAGATAACAGTAGCTGGAGGGTGGGCAGCTGGTCTGACACAGGTAGCAGGACAGCCCGGTGGTCAGTCTGGTGGGTGGGCAGCTGGTCTGATGGGGGTAGTAGGGGATCCCGGCTGTTAGTCTTCGGGTCAGGCCGGATAAGTGAACAGTCATTAACATTAAGAGAGAGAATTAGTTCTGCCTCTGGTAGAAAAAGAGAGCCAGAAGGTAATACAGACATGGGAACAACCAGAAACACTAAGTGATGCCATGCAAGCGCCGGGATTGACATCACCAGCTTCTCAGTTTACCACAAGTTTACCCTGTGTCCATGAACTCTTGGATCTGGAACCTTTATTGAAAGGGAAACATTAATTACCAAAAGCTAAACTAAATGCCCTAAATCTTCCGCCTAGACTTGAAGATTAAGACTGAGTCCTAAACATTATCTGGAAGGGTTATTCCAGAGTTGGGGGGCTTTATATAAATAATCTCTTCCCCCTGCTGAAGACTTTAGAATTCTGGGAACTAGTAAGAAGCTGGCACCCTGTGATCTAAGTAGTCGTGATGGTTCATAATAGAAAATATAATAATCAATACAGAATTAAACTGGACAATTACATTTTCTAGTTTTAGTAAGGGGACCATAGCCATTATCGCTTGTCTAATGAGCGTTTGCTTTTCAGGATTTGGTTTTCTTTTTAAACCCTTGCAACCATGAACACCTTTTTTTGGATGTGATTTTCCTTTTAGCAGGTTACAAGTAAAGGGCACATTTAAGTAGAGTCTGTGGTTGCTTATAGTCTTCCTGTTTCTGCATTATTTACTAAAACACCCATAATTCATAATTACCATAACATTACCAGTGCAATATAGTCAGGTAACAAAAATGGACATTGCATGAAAACCATTGTCTGTTTTGACCTTTAGATAGATAGGTAGATAAATGCTTTATTGGTCCCGAAGAAAATTTTATCTTCATGTTAACAGTATCAAGAGATGGAGGTAATATAACTAATAATTTGTAAAATGTTGATTATATAATAAGAATAGAAATAAGTTTTCTTGTAGTTCAGACACCCTATGTCCTAAAAGCATTTGCCTGAAATAACCTCAATCAGAAGTTTCCTATAAACGTCTACCAGTCTCTAAAGTTTTTCCTACTCCTCCATAAAGTCTTTCATCTGTGTAATATTTCTGCTTCAGTTTTTGGACAGATGGTCTTACATTTTCCGCAAGCCCAAATGAAGCAGTGAAGTATTTAAAGTTAATTCTATGATGGAGAGCTTGCCAGTGCTTGCAGCAGCAAAGCGGCCCCAAAACATGACTTTTCCACCTCCAGTCTTTACAGTTCTTTACAGACTCGGTCATGCAGATTTCTCCTGTACAACATCCGGAGAATTCAACCCCTCCTCTCTAGAGAGGCCGCCCAGGTGCTCGTTCCGTCTCTTGTCATCTCAAGACTTGACTACTGGAACTCCCTTTTGGCTGGTCTCCCTCTGCGCATCATCAGGCCCCTGCAACTCATCCAGAACGCAGCGGCACGGGTCGTCTTCAACGTTTCTAAATTCAGCCATGTCTCTCCACTGCTGCGTTCTCTTCACTGGCTTCCTGTAGCTGCTGCCCACATCAGATTCAAAACGCTGATGCTGGCCATACTAGATGGCAGTGGTCAAAAGCCAATCTGCACTAAGAGCCCTTCCAGCCTCAAGCACGCCTCAACTTGCCCCGCCATCCCTCAAAATCCACGGAAGACAAGCATCCAGGCTTTTTTCTGTCCTGGCACCGAAGTGGTCTTCAAATGCAGACTAAAGACCCTCCTCTTCCGAGAATACTTTGGCAAATAGTAGATTACTATGGTCACCTTATTGACTTGTGTTTAGTAGTGTCTAAAGCTTAGAGGGATCTTTGAATTTTTAGTCTATTTAAACTAGCTGAGGTTTTTCTTGGGTAAATCGCTCTAAATGTACGGTTGGTATAAAGTTCTTGTACTTAAATGCTGGTAACTGGATTGGACAATACTTGTCTTCTGTTACTTTTTTGATGGAAGCTCGTTTACACCAGGTAGGGGACAGAAAGGACAGGATTATTTCTAGATAATTTGTTATAATTTTGAGAAAATACAACTACTGTGGTTACGATTACTGAGATATTACTGTGGTATGAAGTCCAAAAATACAATAAAATAGTATTTCGATATCTGCATAGAAACATATGCTCATTTTCAGCTGGTTGTTTAAATCGAACTGCGCTTTAAAA
The DNA here is from genome assembly GCF_030463535.1 of Salminus brasiliensis. Lineage (NCBI taxonomy): Eukaryota > Metazoa > Chordata > Actinopteri > Characiformes > Bryconidae > Salminus > Salminus brasiliensis. The sequence continues at coordinate 24,064,238 of NC_132899.1, read as the reverse complement.
ATGCTGACACAGTTAACTTGTGCTGTGTGCTGACGAACGATTGGATTTACTCTTTCATTACACTGTGACAGAACGTCATGCGCTTACATTTAGGAAAAGCAGCAAAACATCTCAGCCTGATCAGAAGTGTGCATAAGTGATTCAGAGACAATGTTATTGTCATAGCAACAGAAAAAGTAGATTTTTCTTTTCGGATTTTAAGCTTTTATTTCTGGTACAGATCGGGTTTTGAGTGTGTATGAGATCAGATTAGGAGGCTGGCTGTTTGACCGGCAGAAAAACGGATATGTGTGGAATGGGATTGAGTCAGTATTTAATATTGGCTTTAGTAAATTCAGTAGATTGTTTGTTATAATAATAATAATGTTCCTCCTAGTTTCTCCTAGTATGCTTTGGGGAGGAAAGTCCAATACATGCATAAATAACAATGCAAAAGTGCAAATAGAAACATCTGAGTATGGGTGTCTAGTGGGAATAAGTCATGCTCAAATCCAATTTAGGCACAGGTAGGCCTTGCGTCCTTTTTCATGACTTCACTTCCCAGCTACACGACTGTTCAGACATTACTTCCAAATATACCTTTCTTCGTCCCTATTTGCAGTAACTAGCTAGCGTTTACTTCACCTTGAGTTCACATCTCGTGGGTAGAGCTCCTCAGATAGGGAGTGGTATTATTCTAATAAGTTCATTCTGACCTAGTTGGCCCCCCAAAAAACTGACAGGGTTGTCTTATTTCACAGTTAGAGGCTTAGTAGGTTCTCCAGATACCCAAATGTATGTGCACAAGCACTTAAAACATTTTTTTTCTTTTTTCATAAAATGTCCCCTTTAAATACCATGGGAAACATTAGCATGGTGAGTTTATTTGCAGAGGGCTTATTGATGTTGAACGTTTTATTTTTTTATTTTATTCAAATAAAGCAAACAGAACAATTAGGTGCATCTATGTTCTAGATATCAGATGCTGGACACGGGGAAAAACAATCCACGGGTCTTTTGTTTGTGTGTTCATTTCATTGCATGCCAAATGTGCACAAAGTCAGTGGAAACCTGGTTAATGACACATTTAGCAGGATCTGCCTCATTACTCACGTCATTGCCGGGCTCATCCAGGTACGATGCTGGAGCAAGTGCCAATGCTCGGAGGTAATTTTTTGAGCTAGGGAGCGTTTCCCTGCCCCGTCCGTGTGGTCTTTTAGAGTGCATTTGGCATTACTCTCACTGAGTGGGATAGTTAGCGGGGGTCCTTTTCTTCCCGGCGTAGACTTTGAATTCTTCTCAAAGCTGTTGGATGGAAATGGAAAAATGCTTTCGGCAGGCTTCACATGCTCCTGCGCGTTGGTGGCGCGATTGAGGACCACCATTGGAGTTCATTTCAACAAAACATTTGAGAAACGTCTATTGTTTTATTGAAGCCCCCACTTTCAAAAGGAAATCCGCAGTAATATGAATGAGCAGGCGGTACAGTAGGCCTTGCAAGCCTTTATATGGCTCCCCGCCCCCCCGAAAACACTTTTAGTGTTTCTATTTCATGGCACATTTAGTAATGGTCAGAGAATTTATCAAGTCTGTAAAAAGGAGGGATAAAAGGAAGCATCTGTGTGACAGAATAAGCCCATCATTTTATCTATTTTATCTGGGAACAGTGGCTGCTTATGGAGGGCCGCTCCCAACAAAGCACCCCCCACCACCAACACCACCACTCCCCACCCCCTAATGTAGTACTGCAAGTTTTATTCATTTCAGTTCTATAAGGCAGGGTGAGTGTGGCCTGATCATCTATTTTGAGTCATTGGCCCTGAGGCTAGAGGGCACTGATCACTCAGATCTTTGTTAGCTGTGGGGTTGCTCTGCTGTGTGTGGCCTTTGTGATCATTATGATAATATACTGTTCCAGATATCTCCCGTTTCTCACAATCGTAACACTCTTCCACTCCTTTAGATAGTCTTTTCACTAACCCCTCAGAATGTCATTTCCATCTGCGGTTGTTTATTATTAAACCAGGGATTCATGTATGAATACAGTCTTACCTCAGGGCTTAGAGCCATGATGTCAAATTATCTGGCAGGGAAGAACCGTGTGCTCATACAGCGCACGCACCGGGAGATATACTAGATTCATCTGAGAGAGCCCCCTTGAACCTTAGGCCTTAAAGGTCTTTTACACTCGCATCAATAAATCTGTTCAAATGTGCTTGTAACTGATAATATCTTGCACACCAGACCTTATTTTTCAGATGCCGGAAATGCGGCATTATCACTTCCTTTTTGGTGTGTGCTAACTTTCGCACTCCACCAAGCACAGCTGTCTCTTAGAAAGGCAACAACCAAGATGATAGATCGGTTCATAGTTTATGTCCTAGCATGTTGAGGTTTTTAACAAAAGTCATTCATAACAAAAGGATTCGTCTTGTTTTCCTTTGCTTCACCAGCAGTGTGCGTAAGTGATTCAGAGACAATGTTATTGTCATGGCAACAGAAAAAGTAGATTTTTCTTTTTGGATTTTAAGCTTTTGTTTCTGGTACAGATCGGGTTTTGAGTGTGTATGAGATCAGATTAGGAGGCCGGCTGTTTGACCGGCAGAAAAACGGATATGTGTGGAATGGGATTGAGTCAGTATTTAATATTGGCTTTAGTAAATTCAGTAGATTGTTTGTTATAATAATAATAATGTTCCTCCTAGTTTCTCCTAGTATGCTTTGGGAGGAAAGTCCAATACATGCATAAATAACAATGCAAAAGTGCAAATAGAAACATCGGACTCTGTTGATCTGAGTATGGCCTTGCGTCCTTTTTCATGACTTCACTTCCCAGCTACACGACTGTTCAGACATTACTTCCAAGTATACCTTCCTTTTTCCCTATTTGCACTAACTAGCTAGCGTTTACTTCGCCTTGAGTTCACATCTCGTGGGTAGAGCTCAGATAGGGAGTGGTATTATTCTAATAAGTTCAAGTGTCTTATTTCACAGTTAGAGGCTTAGTAGGCTCTCCAGATACCCAAATGTTGCTGGGTCTCCAAAAGCTGATTTATGGACGTTGGGGCTAAGTGTGAAAGTGCTCGTGAGGCTTAATTTACTAAATGAAACTGTTCCCTCTTTTCACTTTCCTAAAAAGAAAAGTACCCAAAATGACCTTGTCCTCTCTTTGAAAATGCACATCTACACATTTGGTATGTAGTTATGAAGTACGTAATATTGTGACTGGGGGCTTTGAGTGCCTCGGTGGGGGCCCAGGGCTTGTAAGATCAAAGTCCATGCTCACTCCCCTTATCCCTCTGAATGTGATGTTGGCCAGCACAGGTGTCTGTTAGCTGGTGCGGTGGACCTGGGGACCCCTGCGTCTACCCCCTGCGATGCCACAAAGGCGATAGCTGGCTTTGCAGAGGCATGTGATAGTTTTCACTCTTCCGGTGTCGGGACCACTGCTAGTGCTAGGGAGAGCTACGAACAGGTGGGTTCATTGGCAGTACCAAATTGTTCCCAAGTGTTCTTCTTAACCCACCATTCAGCCACTGATTTCCTGTTCTGAACAGTACATTGGATAGTCTTCTAACCCTTGTACTATGTTGACTCTGATCTGGCCAGATTTTGACACCTCTCTTTTGGATCGCCCTTTCATTACTAAACCTACTTTATGGTTTTTTATCGACGAGCGCCTGGTTGGAGCGTTTTCTGATAGATCTGCTTGATCGGCTTGAAGTGTTTACCCAGTGACACATCAGAAAACTGTGGAGGGTATATGCTGCTGAGTAAAGTGACAGATTCAACTGTGTATTTTTTCGGTAGAAGAATGCCTGTAGCGTCTGCTTATAGACGGTGGTGTTTTCTGGTACGAAGCACAAACAGTCTCTGCATGTTGTAGCTCTTAGGTTGCTGCAGCATTGCTCATGTCCCGCAGAGGTAGTATGTGTGAAAAAGGCCTAAATGTGCTAAGATCACAGCGTCATCTGTTTCACACTAATGCCATTAATCACTGTGGAAGGCAGGCTGCACGCGTACACAGTTCACAGCACACTACTCAGGACTTATTAATACATATTTCTGAGGGTTTTAGAGTATTATTGATTTCATAGGGCAGGCATGGTGATACGATACAACGCATTACAGTGCAGTACAGGGGCTACGATTCAATGTTGTGATACTGTAAGCAAGACAATATATTGATTCAATAAAATTTTAGGAAAACTCAGTTTAAAAACGCATTATTCAGAACAGTGGGTTCTCAAGACTAGGGGGAGTACAGCACTGCTATCTAGTGGTCGGGGTTTAAACACAACACAGTGTGAACCACTGTCTGCCACCAATCTTTACATGTAAACTAATGAATTAAACAAAATTATAATTTAATAAAATGAAATGACAAAACATAGTTGATATACTAAAATTCATATTTTCTTACAACTATATTAATCTCATGTTTGTGTTTTGACATTCAGCAGGTTATAGCAGCATTTCTTTCTATTTTTATGGTTTTTGGCATTTTTCATAGTAAATCACAGTATATTTATTATTATTTATTTAATTCTTTGCATGACTGGAACTTTATGTGGGGGTAATGGCTTATTCTGTTTTCAAGAGTACATATAATTCATCATATATAAAATTAAGAATTTGAGTACTATATGGTTAGTTTGGCCTCACAAAATGACACAATATATGAAGGAATCAGTGTGCATGAAACAGCTGCAGAATGTAAACAAATTTTATATTTACACTTTAGTATTAAAATGCCTGTCAGTCGTCTGTCATGATCAGTCCATTGGCAAAAATCCATATCAAAGTATATCCTAGTAAAACTGACTGAAAGCTATTAGCTAGCAAGCTACCAGTAAGCCTAAAATTAATAAATAGGCAGCACTGTCATTTCTGCATTCTCTTTAAAACACATCTTGTGAAAGTTTAGGAACACTAAAGAGAGAGACACATTGACCATATGACCATATGACCGTATGACACATTTTAAACCATATGTTGTTGGGCATGTCACAGCCATAACAAGGCTCTCCATTTGACTCAGAGTTTGAATTCTTCTTGTTTGTCAAATATTTAAATATAGTTGAATTTTAAATATACTATTGTTCAATGCTGTGTACTGAATATCTAAGTGGGCGCTCATATATATATATATATAAGTATCTGAAAAAGCTCCCAGTCTTAGGCTTGTTGTTTTCGAGAATGTTCTTCAATCAAGAACCATGCAGTCCTACTGCCGTGCCTATATTCACTTTGTAGTTATGAGGCTGAGTAACTGTGATGTGGACTCACATCCAGCCCTTAGGGTTTATGGTTATTATAATCCAGAAGGCCAGATGTACAGTGCATAGGAGTGCAGGCACAGTGTAAAGCGTGGATACTGGATACTACTGCAGTTTGTGACTACATTCTAGGACTGTTATGTAGGTATTGCATAACCGCCTGACCACAATTATTTGAGCTGACTGCAATTGCTATCCACAGTTGTTAGCGTTCACAATCAGTCATTGCACAAATGGCATTGTGAATTTCCATGTGTTGTGTTAAGGCATTACCTACCTTAAGGAGAATAGACTTAATATAGATTTAATAAGAATGTACTAACATACATGGCGTAAAAAGAAGTTGTCTATTTTTACACTGTAAAGGGGTTTTGGTTATTGTACCCATCTGGAAAGCCAAAGCAAGCATTATCATGGGCCAATTTTCTGCTCTGTAAAGGACATTACTGGGCAGAAGTAGTGAGTTGTTGACTCCAAGCCATGAATTATGAGAATGCGAGTGAGTGTAGGACACCTGCTCAGTGTTATTATAAAAGTTTATGCAGGTTAAACAGTCATACACATACATAAGGGTGCTACAAATTGTTCTTTGAGTGGTGACATTTATTTCTTTTTAGAGTGTATGCACAGCTCTGCAATGTCTAGAATGGTGTGAATGAATCAATGCAAGGATCCAGAGCAGGACAGCATTGCAGCGGGCACTGGATAGTGGAGAGCCGGATCGGGCAGCGCCAGAACCGAACAGTAGGAACAGGACATCTCAATACAAGGGAAACAGAAAGGAAGGAAAAACAAAAGTGGTTGGAGGATTGTGGCACCTATTGGCGAGTTTATCACAGAGGGAGAGCCTGGACCGGGGGGTAGGTAGGCAGCAGCACCCAACCCTGAATGGACTCACACCAGCATTGAACGGACAGCAGGGGCAGCTCAGAACATGTGTTGCCAAATCAGCTCTGACTCATTAAGGCATGAATTCCACAAGACCTCTGAAGGTGCCCCTGGTGCCATCTGGCTCCAAGACGTTAGCAGTAAGATGCAAGTTGAGAGGTGGGGTTTGCATGCATCACATCAGTAAGAATTAAGGTCTCCTCTTATAGCCATAACCATAAAATGTCATGTTTAGGCAAAGTGTATCCCACCAGCTGAGACGTATGGCTAAATTTCCACCGGTACCCTTGAACACAACAGAGAAGGAACCGCCTCCTGCCGTCTCAAAGACTGCTCAAGACACAACTCATGGTATTGTGTATATGTTGCTATTTATTTTTAGATAACCATTCAGAACTTCTTGCACAGCCATAGGCGCCAACTTGTTCTGAGCTAATTAGCCGAGATAAGCCATGTGTTTCCTTTGCGATCTCTGCTGCCCCAAGGCTCATAGTCAGTGCAAGCCAATGTAAATTAAGTATGAGTCTGTGTAAACCAAGGGAGCGTTTGTCATCAGCGGAGAATTGGAGATAAGCTGAGACCCATATTGTTTAAGAGGATGAGGAACAGGCTTAGCTCAAGGGTTGTGATGGAGATGATAATGTGATGGGGTGCGGCGTTGTGCTGTGTTGTAGCTTCCTATAGCTGCTGATTGACCTCAGGGGAAACACTGGCGATGCCTTGCTCTTCATTGCCCTGCATTGTGGATGAGATGTAGTTAGTTTAGATGGTAATCATAGCCTCCACAAGATTGTAAATAAGCCAAGAGAGACCTTGTGCTGTACCGTTTTTACCATGGGTAGGAAGAGATGTTAGCAAAGCATGAGAAACTGAGGGAAAATGCGATATGATAAAACACACCAACTTCAGTTTATAGTGCTAACAGTAGCGTGTAATTGCCTACCAACAAAACGGTCAAAGATTGTTCCTTGACAAATACAGTGTTTTTAATAGTAAGAAGCTACAAAGCTGTGAAATGTCCTGTATTTTAAAAAATGCTGATCAAAACTTGACAAAAATGACTGTAAACTGAGCATAGCAGTAATTTTTTAGATCGTAGCCATGTTATTCACAAAAACACATCAAGTCAAGTCAAGTGACCTCAAATGACCTCAAGTGTTGTATTGCTTTGTTGCTACTTGAAACTGACAATATTAAAGGAAATTCAGTATGAAGCTTTTTTCATTTGTTTTGCTTCTTTTTTTTTTTTTTATAAAAAATCTGTTATAATAGTGTATATATAGGTTAGTTACTATAGGTATAATAGTAAATATAGATTGTAATAGAATAGCTAATTAGCCAACGGGGTGAATACTTTTGCAAGGCACTGTACCTTCTTTTTTTTTTTTTATAATACTTCAGGTCCCCAGTGATGTTTCTTGAACGACTTCACAGCAGCCATCATGGTCATGGTCATGAAGGATGTTGAGGGCTCGCTTGCTTTAGCAGTATGTTTTGGGTCATTGTCCTGTTGGAAGGTGAATCTCCCATCACATCACTGACAGACCGAAACAGATTTTGCCCAAGAATATATCTGTATTTAGCACCATCCATCTTCCCCTCGACTGGGACCAGTTTCCCAGTCCCTGCTGCTGAAAAACGTCCCCACAGCATGATGCTGCCACCACCATGTTTCACCATTGTTCCCAAGAACTTGAACGACTTCACAGCCGCCATTATGATCTTGTCAAGGGTGTTGAGGGTTCGCTGGGTGTAGCCTTGCTGGGAGGGACAAGGCCAGCATGTGCTTCCTCCAAGACACAAGGAATGTCACAATGTCTTCAGGAACTGCTGCTGACATAACATTGCTGAACATGCTTGGAGGAGAACACTGACTGCCAGTTCTGTAACTTAACAAATCTAACACACCCTATTCAGCAAATGAAGGCAGCGGTTAGTTGGATCGGTTAGGGAGGATTAGGGTTGGATGCAAAGTCTGGACCCTATTGACTTCTTCTCATTAATAGTCAGTATGTGACATTACTGTAACCTCTACTGACATGCGTCTTGCATTCGGATACATTGGTGATAGTGAAAATGGAGCGAAATATGATGTATATAGACAGTATCATTATTTATTGGCGAGATTATTGGTTAGATTAATTTGCTTTTATTTTAAATCTCCCTCAAAGCCTAATCAGTGGATGGTAAATGAGCACCACGGCCATCTGTGATATGGGTCCCACAGCCAGTGAAAAAAAAAAAAGAATGTCCTGGCGCTGCCTCTATTTTTATGTAAAACCACACTCATGTGCAAAGCAATTTGGAGCCTCCCTGATGCGCCACTCTTCACCCATGTACATTTGGATGGAATCATAATTGCTTACTTCACACACAATGCACTGGCTGTCCCTCGCCGATGGCACCATAAAGAGATGCGTGGTGATAAATGAGTGTGATATATGACCAGCAGAAGCCGTGTGTGTGTGTGTGCGCTCATCGCACATCATTTCGTCTTTCCTTCTGTCATGCAAATTATACACAGGCGCAGTTTGGTGATTAATTTCTCCCAGTGGCCTAATAAGAAGGCACAGGGAAACAAATACACACACACACACACACACACACACACACACATGCATGCGTGCACTCACCGTCTCAAACTAAGAAATAAATTCTCTCTGACTTGTTTGGATAGAAGATGGATAGAACGAGGATTTACATATCATCCGAATCTGGCAGTCAGCCCTGTAAGCTGTCTGGCTATGAATAGAGGCATCGGCACGGCATTAAGCTCGTCTCAAGAGAACTGAAACCAGACCTACGTCGTACTTCCTTATTCATTAGAGCTAGGCTTCATTTGGTGTGACGGTTTATTTTCAGAATCCTTTCCGTACTGTTTTCTCAGGCCCTTGGCAGGCTTTAGCCTCGCTCAGCTAGAATGCACGGTGGTCCCTTGGTGGTGGTATTTCTGTTGTAACGAGTCTTATTTAAGAGCTGACAATTTAATAAGGCTCCATGAAAAGGCAAGCGCAAGGTGTGAGAATCCTAAGCAGTTCTGGGCGCGTGCGTTGATATTTTATTAAAAAATGGCTTAAACTGTGGAGATTGAAATAGTATAAGCTGGACATCTGAAGGTACTTCAAATATTTTACTTTATTTCATATTTCTAATTTTAGTTGGAAACGCTTGACTTTGTAGTACATGTGCTCAACTCTATGGAGGGAGGGAAAGAAATCCCAGCTGTGAAGCATGGTGGGGGGAGTGTCATGGTCATGAGAAATGATTCCATTCGTAGATCCATAACAGATACTATAATGTTGAAAATGATGGCTCAAATTTAGCATGTCACATAAGTACAGTAAACTGGTATCGAACATTACAGGACGCTTTCCTGGAGAGGCATTAGACCTAGGCCCTGGAAACCTGTACTGCCTGACCTAGCCTGGAATGTACTATCCAATCTATGCAGTACTCTTAATAACAGTCATTCCAAACTTTTGAGTGGTAGTGTATGTGGGGGCTGTTTGAGGTAAGCTTTGAGAAACAGTAGACTGCTTGGGAAGTGTGGGGCAGAGCCAGGATTGTAATTTAAGAGTATATTTCACATTCTCACTTTCTGTCTGGGTGGAGGATTGCCGGAGCTTGGATTTATTTGGGTTTTTGTATTAGCTTGTGGTCAATAAGGATAAACTACAGCCCGGTGCCTTTTTAAAATGAAATATATTGTGCGTGCGTGTGTGTGTGTGTGTGTGTGTGTGTGTGTGTGTGTGTGTGTGTGTGTGTGTGTGTGTGTATATACACACACACACACATACACACACATATACATATGCATGCATAGGTATTGGTATTAACAGGCCCAGAATACAACAAGAAAACACTCCCCACCCCATTACGCCACCACCACCAGCCTGGACTGTTTACACAAGGCCTACATTCATGCTTCTGGCACCAAATTCTGACCCGTTTCATCTGTGCATCATCTGGCAGCCTCATCTTTCAGTTTTCTGATGTCTTTCATCAAACAAGATGTTTGCTTCTGCAGAACTGAAGCTCACTGGTTGTTTTTCATTATTGCGCCATTCTGAATTCTGAACTCTAGAGGCTGTTGTGCTGAAAATCCCAGAAGATCAGCAGTTCTAGAAATATTTAAAACGGCCTGTCTGACACCAACACTCATGCCAAACCAAACCATTATCACATTTTTTTATATTTTTTATGATAGGTTGATTAAATAATTGCATAAGTAAGTAGGTGCACAGGTCTACAGGTCTACTGATTCAATTTGGAAAGTGTAATACGTAGAGTTTGGTGAGTGTAATAAAGTGTATATATATATTTATAGAACATTTACTGGTCCACAGTGGAGCGTTGATCGCGCTGTACCTCTTACCGGAGTGGCTTGTAGGCCACCACTATTATGCTGTTGAGAGTCTCTTAATGCGGGAGAAATCCATTTTCAGTACACCTTCACTATAGCAGCTCTAGAACATCCCCCAAAGTAACTGGTGATCAGGATGCTACTACCCTTCTCCCACTGTCACGGTCATATCAGAATATTATGATCTTGGCTTAGGGCGTCACAGATGCCACATGACAGAATTGCTGTGTGTCTAACCAGTCAGTTGTAGTAAAACGACCATCGCGATGTGTTCTTGTGTCCAGCACAGTTGTGATGAGGATTTAATGTTGGTGTGCAGTGATCTTTTGCCTTTACACTGGTTCCACTTTTGTCTCACCTATCCATAGAACATAGATCCAGGTTTCTCCGTTTCTTCCTATCTAATTACACCTTTAATCCAATCCAATGATGTTGGAGTATGCTGTTTACATGACCGCTAGAATAATAAGGAAATCAGACAATGATCGTATTATTGGTGTGAAATGTTGAGTTTATATAGTAGATCAAAGTCAAGCGAGGAAATTCAGCTCTGCGTGATAACACCACCTTAAAATGTTGATTGATGGTTAGATTTCGAGCTACAGTGAGATGGTAGGATGTTACAGTATTTTTCTGCTGCTTTTTTCAAGTGTGCAGTCATTAGCTCATTACTGCATGTAGAATTATTCTTCTGTCTGTATCTTCTGTAGTACAGTGTTGGTCCAGTCAATTGTTGTGGAGTGTAAAACGATCGTCATGGCCAAAGGATTTGACTGATGTCCTAAAGGTCATGATAATAGGGTACCGGTTGAAGGGTGTAGTATTAGGTAGGTGGTCATAATATTCTAATATGTCTATAGATAAATAGAGAGATAGACAGATCACAGTTTCCATGCATCAGAATTCTACACTAGCCACAGAGTCAGCCAGGGCTGTTCATAGTTAAATGATTACAGCTAATTAATCCAGCCCTGCTTTAGAGCACTGGGAGTACAGGCTCTCTGTTCCGCTTTAATCCCAGCCTGAATAACAAGGGTGGAACCTTGAGTGAAGGAAGGAAGATTTGTACTTATACAATCAGAAGAAAAAATGTTTCCAAATAGAAATAAATTAAGCAATGTAAGTAAGATTCTTTATCTTGTGTTTTTCATGTGCATTTCTGTCGCTACAAACACACAAACATTTATAAAATGTAGACATTGGAGCTAAATTTAGATTATAGTATTTGTGAAGGGGTTACAAATGCAGTGAAATGTGAGTAGGGCAGGTAAATGAGTGCAGCAGCTAAAGCTGGATAATTTGACGATATTTATCATTATTGTGATCGTATGTCGTACAGTGGGGGGAAAAAAAGTATTTAGTCAGTCACCAGTTGTGCAAGGTCTCCCACTTAAAAAAATGAGAGAGGCCTGTATTTGACATCATAGGTAGACCTCAACTATGAGAGACAAAAATGAGAAAAAAAAATCTGAAAATCACATTGTCTGATTTTTAAAGAATTTATTTGCAAATAATGGTGGAAAATAAGTATTTGGTCACCTACAAACAAGCAAGATTTCTGGCTGTCACAGACCTGTAACTTCTTCTTTAAGAGGCTTCTCTGTCCTCTACTCATTACCTGTATTAATGGCACCTGTTTGAACTCGTTAACAGTATAAAAGACACCTGCCCACAACCTCAAACAGTCACACTCCAAACTCCAAAGACCAAAGAGCTGTCAAAGGACACCAGAAACAAAATTGTAGACCTGCACCAGGCTGGGAAGACTGAATCTGCAATAGGCAAGCAGCTTGGTGTGAAGAAATCTACTGTGGGAGCAATCATCAGAAAATGGGAGACCTACAAGACCACTGCTAATCTCCCTCGATCAGGATCTCCATGCTAGATCTCAGCCCATGGGGTCAAAATGATCACAAGAAGGGTGAGCAAAAATCCCAGAGCCACACGGGGGGACCTAGTGAATGACCTGCAGAAAGCTGGGACCAACGTTACAAAGGCTACCGTCAGTAACACACTACGCCGCCAGGGACTCAGATCTTGCAGTGCCAGACGTGTTCCCCTGCCAGTACATATCCGGGCGCGTCTGAAGTTTGCTAGAGAGCATTGGATGTTCCGGAAGAGTATTGGGAGAATGTCTTATGGTCAGATGAAACCAAAGTAGAACTGTTTGGTACAAACACAACTCGTTGTACCATACCATACCAACTGTGAAGCATGGGGGTGGCTGTTTCTCTGCAAAGGGACTAGGACGACTGGTCTGTGTACAAGAAAGAATGAATGGGGCCATGTATTGTGAGATTTTGAGTGCAAACCTCCTTCCGTCAGCAAGGGCATTGAAGATGAAACGTGGCTGGGTCTTTCAGCATGACAATGATCCCAAGCAAACTGCCAGGGCAATAAAGGAGTGGCTTCGTAAGAAGCATTTCAAGGTCCTGGAGTGGCCTAGCCAGTCTCCAGATCTTAACCCCATAAAAAACCTTTGGAGGGAGTTGAAAGTCTGTGTTGCCCGCCGACAGCCCCAAAACATCACTGCTCTAGAGGAGATCTGCATGGAGGTATGGGCCAACATACCAGCAATGGTGTGTGCCAACCTTGTGAAGACTTACAGAAAATGTTTGACCTCTGTCATTGCCAACAAAGGATATATAACAAAGTATTGAGATTCTTTAAAAATCAATGTGATTTTCAGAATTTTTTTTTTGTCTCATAGTGGACGTCTACCTACTTTAAGAACAAAACTGGGTCTGTCCTAAAAAATATGATCATCTCCGTCGTCCTTTCCTAGTGTCACCTAAACATTCTGGGGTGCAGAAGCAGATAAAACAACAACTACATCATCAAATATTACCTGTCCAAGCTGAGATCACCTCCACCAAAGTACCCCCAAAGTAACTGAAAATGTGTTTCAGTTCATCAATATTTCTGGGATTTCAGGTCACATCTCGCAGTCAGGACTTTTTTTTGTTTTTGCAACCATTCTTTATTTGTGTGCTTTGGGTCATTGTCTTGTTGCATAACCCGTCTTTTCAGCTTGACCCTTACATTCTCATGTTAAACGAACCTTAGAATTCATTGCTGCCTTAATGGTTTGCTGTTGTAGGTTATCCACCTCAAAGCTCCAAGTGTTGTGTATTCTGAGATGCTTTTGTACTCACCACAATCGTATAGAGTTGTGATCTGAGCCTTTCTGTCAGCTCCAACCACTCTCGCCATTCTCTGTCTCTCATCAAACAAGATGTTTGCTTCTGCAGAACTGAAGCTCACTGGATGTTTTTCTTTATTGCACCATTCTGCGTAACTCTAGAGACTATTGTGATAAATCCCAGAAGATCAGCAATTCTAGACATACTTAAAACGGCCTGTCTGACACCAAGTCATGCCACGCTCAAATCATTAACACATTTCTGCCTTAATGATCGCAAGACTCCCAGGCCCAAGCCATGATGTTCCCTCCACCATGCTTCACAATTTGATTTGGTGTTGGTGTGCAGCATTCTATTTTTTTCCTCCTAACATAGCATTTATGTACACCCAGGTCTTTAGTAGTGCGTTTGCAGCTTTTCCTAGCTTCAGGCGTGTCTGGAACACATCTTTTGAGGTCTTTTGAAAGTGGTCTACATTGAGGCAAGGATTTTACATCAACCAGTTGTTTGGGGGGATTTGACAAGAACAGATTTGTCAATGACCAGACTTGTGTGCTATTAGGTATTGAGCAAAGCATCTGTGAAGCCCACATGTCCAATCTCATACCCTTAATGGTAACACCTTTTGCCATTAACACAAAGGTTTTCTAGCCTGCACTGTGCATGTTTACTATGGATATGGAAAACCACAATTTAGTAGTAATGAATCTTAAATACACCCATTATTCAACCAGTCACACTTAACAGAGTTTGCACTCCATCAAGTTTAAAACTTTTCAACTCCAGCTGATACCAATAAAACAGTAGGACAGTGGGTCTTTATCAATTTTTTTTCCAATCTAATTACACCTTTAATCCAATCTAAGATGTTGCAGTATGCTTTTTACATGACCGCTAGAATAATGAGGTAATCAGACTATGATGGTAGTATTGGTGTGAATGTAAACACACCGTGTTTATATACTAGATCAAACCCAAGTGAGGAAATTCAGCTCTGCGTGAGAGCACCCCCTTAAAAATGCTGATGGATGGGTTCGATTTTGAGCTACAGTGATGTTACAGTATATTTGTGCTGTGTTTTCCAAGTGTGCAGTCATTAGCACATTACTGCATGTATAATTATTCTGTCTGCTGCAGTACAGTGTTGCTCCTTTGAGTAAAAGGCTTGTTGAGGAAGTGCTTTGATTTTTTTCCCTCCACTATCTGCTGTTTCACATCTTGACTTCTCTAGATAATTGGATGCTCTTTTTTAGCTGCTTATGTCATGTTTCTGTTTCTGCCGTTTCTGAGGGGTGGATAGGAGGTTATGATTCAGAAGGCATGTTTAAAATGTGCATAATCAAACTGCTTCTCTTTTTGGGAAAAAATAATGTTTTTATGTTTCATAATATGAGTTAATAAAAACTTCCCCTGTTATCTTTTTTTTTTTTTTTTTGGTTGCATCCCAACACTGTTGTGTAATGTCTGAAGGGTGAAGGTGTCTGCAGTTGTGTAACACACTCCATAATTATCTGCATTCTTCAGTTTGGGCTTCAGCAGTATTTAGAAGCAAACACTGTGTGCTTTAGATGCTTGTCCAAAATTGCTCAAGGGCCTTTAAATCTGCTGATTTGAGAAGTACTGTAACTGTAAGCAGTCTTCAAAGAATGTCTGAATGTTTCTTATATAGAGCTTTATAGCTTTTTTTGGCAGCTGTTCTAACTCGCCACACTGATGGGGATATGATGAGATTTGAGCCTAGCTGTATTATTCTGCCCAAAACTTTGATGAGATGGGAGATGATTGATGATAACTCGGCACATAATGGTTAACAACTGTATTTTGTTTACGGTTAAAGCAGGAAACAACCTAATAATGGATGGTGGCCAACGGTTACAGAGTGAAAGTGAGAGCGGACAATCAAGAACAGTTCAGTTGGCATGAAAACGAGTCTTGACCCTTCTGATTTCCTCAGCATTCCTGATTTATATATATTTATATATTTTGGTACATTTGTAAGACAAAATGGTTGATGAGAACATGAAGAAACACAAGTTTATTGAAAAACAATTTATTGAAAGAAAGAAAATGGCCACATCTGTGAAGCAGCACATCATCACACTGCCAAAGCCATGTTTGACTGTTCTTTTAATGTTATCCCTCTCATCTCGTCTTGTTGAGATGTTTTAGCCTACTTCACATGGCAGGAGTCACTTTTTTGTTCCCCCAAACTTTGTTTTCTTTCAGAAATAATGTATTTTCTATTAACATTGTTTTAGTAAATTTAGTTTGAAGATCTGAAACATGCAATAGAAAATGTGAAGACATCACAGCATTGTAGCTTCTTTTGGGACCAACTATTACCTTTCAAGGGTAAATGACTGCTCAGTAGTTTGGAATCACTTTTTAAATCTGCAGTAATAAAATGCTATAATAATAATAATAATATACTGCACTAAGAATTGACTAAGAAATACTGTTTGTGTTGTTTGTAATGTTCAAAATATATTCTAATTTTACATTTATTTATTTTAACAATAACTTGGGTAACTATAATTTGTTTTAATAAATCATTTTTATAGTTCAACTAGAAGTTTAATCCAGACAATCAAACTACATTGGATCTGAATCAACAATAAAAACTAATGAACATTTCTGAATTGTAATGCACAGATGCAGTTGAAATTATTTAACACTGAAGCAGACGGCTGTTTGCAGTAAACCAATCAAACAAGATTGACTTAAATAGTGCAGTACAACGAATATTTGTAAAAGTGCCTTCTCCACATTCAACACAAAATACCACTTTTAATGGTGACTACAGTCTCAGGATTATGAATTATTTAACCCTCTGAATAGAATCCCTCAGCACACATTTACAAATCAGATGGAAATTCAATGGTTTCTTTAGTAAATCAGGTGTGCTTGAGATGAAACACATCAAATACATGTACTGGTAAAAGTCAAGAGAATTGTCCGGAAAGGCCAGAGAAGAGAGAATTGCCTTACACAAACAAGAAAAAGGATACCGAAAGAAAGCAAAGCACTGAGATCCAGCTGGAAGGGCAGTTCACAATGCAAAATTACTAGCTACACTACCTTGACGTGACAGAAAGAGGAAGCTATCACCGGCTGCCACCAGATTCCTGAGGATGCAGGTGGTCAAAAACCCTCTAGGGATGTTTTTTTTGGCAGCAGGCTCTGAGGTTTTAGTTTGCACAGAAAGCCTAAATGCTGAAGAACTCTATGCCTGTATACCCCTACTGACTCAAAAGCACAAGAACAGTCGGCTCCAATCTGCTCATAAACATAAATAAGCCACAGTTTTGGAATTCTGTTCGGTGGCGGTGACTCTGTGATGCACTGGGGCTGCTTTGCTTGCTCTTGCACTGGAAACCTGCAGCATGTGGACGGTAAGAGAGATTCAGTCAAGTACGTCAACGTCAGCTTGGGCATCATTGGGCCTTGAAACAGGACAATGGTCCCAAACATACCTAAAGTCCACAAAGCTTGATTTTTCATGGAAGATTCTGGAGTTGCCGTCACAGTCGGCTAACTTGAACCCCATAGAAAATCTTTGGTGGGATTTGAGGAAGGCAGTTGCAGCACGCAACCTCAACAATATTAGCAAACTGGAGCCCATTGCTAATGAGGAATGGGCTACGTTTCCTCAGGAACGTTGCCAGGCATTGGTGTCTGGCTATGCGACATGTTTGCAGCAGGTTGTAACACGGTCGTGAAAAGGGTTGAATAATTTTGAGACTTCCGTCGTCCTTAACAGTGGTATTCTGTGTTTAATGTGGAGGAAGCACTTGTTCTAATAGTTGTGTTGAGCTGTTTAAATTGTTCTTTTTTGATTGGTTAAGTGCAAGCACCTTAAAGTTTGTACATTTTGCTAATAAATCTAATTTGTGATGGGGGTTCAATATTTTGAATAATAATATACAACTGGATCTGTTCCAGAGGGAACGTTGTTCTGTACAGGTTCTACACATAACAGCAACACTTTGTTTAGAGGAGTAATTCAACCATACATGCTAATTGGCTAACAAGGAAAGAACGCTTTTAGTCACCAATAAGATTATTAGCAAATCAGCTACCATTAACTTTCATTAGTGGCTAGATTGGTAGGATTGGCTAAGGACTAATGGTCATAAGGCTGCAAGACATCTACATAAACCTTTCAGGACAACTGACATATATGTATATAGATATTTATAAAGGCTTATTCCAACCGTCAGCCGTTATATCACTTTCTGAGGAAAAATGACAAAATGACAAAATGACAGCGGACACTTGTTGGAATAAGGAATAAGGTTCACTGCTCTTGTCGTGAAATGCCGGAGTAGTAGCCCTATGAATGTTGTCGTAATATGTAACGTCCTATAAAATGGTACCTGAGTAAATGACATAAGCCTCAGTAAAGGTGTCACTGCATTGATATGTACACTGTTTACTGTTTTATGTGTATTTTAAGCACAGCCCTAAATTGTTTTCATTACCTGAGGCTTTTTTATGTAGCACCATCACTGGGCGGCTCATTTCAGCAAGTCGTTTCAACAAGTCTGTGGCAAGAATGTGCTTCAGAAATGGTATTGTTGCTGTTTTCTGCGCTGAAGTATGGACTGTATACCTTAATACACCCATTACCACAGTATGTGGCCTCCATTGGTGGAATATATTTTCTCTCTTTTTTTTTTTTTTTTTATAAGCAAAGCCTCGAATGATTTCTCTATAAAGCGCACTGCCAGCCTCTGTTCTCTCAAAAATAGAGAAGAACTCATTTGTGCCTTCCATTCCACGCAGGCTTGCTTAGCCAACTGTGGTGATTGTGCAATCAGTCCGCAATTTTGCATTCCTCGACGGCAGAAGTGCGTCCGCTACCGCAGGGGAGAGGCGAGATGAAAACCTTCGGCGTGATTATTTAGATCAACAGAGAAACTAGATTTCTCCAGCATGACCACGTTTCTGTGAACTTTCACGCCTGACTGAGGTGGTCAGTCTGAAAGGAGATGTGATGCGGTGACTGTGTTTCACGGTCAAGGTCAATTGAAACAACTCCCTTCTCTATGCTTCTAATTGACTCCACTGCTTAATAAGCATATCGAAGGCAATCAATTAGAGTAATTGCTCTGTATCTTATTTAGGAAATGTTACATGGCAAGGTGTCTTCTTCGTGGCGGGTGAAGCCAGGCTGAATGTGAAAGCATCTGTAGGTGTAGTCCTGGGTGATTGTCAACATCGCTGGTGGATCTTTTTGGGTTGAAGTAAAGGCTCGATAATTATGACGGTGTGAAAAGTGTCCTCCAAGGCAGAGTTTACTGTGTTTTCATGTGAACAGTGTGGCATTTACTCATTATGTCTAATGACCAATTTCTGATTTGATTTGACCACAAGGGTTGTTCTAGTGTCATGGTTATATGGTTAGCCGAGGTGTTCGGTTAGAGAAAATACTAAACACCATGTCTTTTCACATACATACAAGCTATAGCTTCTTGAGTTGGTAACGGTTCTCTGGTCTAGTTTTGCTGAGATCCATCCTATCAGAACTAATAGGAAGTTCTGGTTTCCAAAATGCAGCCGGACTAGTTTTTAGATGTTCATCTTTGGAAAACTTCTGGGGCTGCATTTCGTGGTGACGACACAGGGAAGCTTTCCTTATGATGACTGCTTCAAGAAGATCATCTTTGTGCAGGTGTCGCTGCACAGTAGAATAGTGCACCACCACTGTAGAGTCTGGTGGGAGGCCCTGGGGAAGGTCTTGTGAAGTCAAACTAAAAATACTGAATAGATAGATGGCAGGGGGGGGGGGGTCAACATTTTTAATATAGTATACATTTACATTTATGGAATTTAGCTGACGCTCTTCTCTAGAGCTTATTGGTAGGAAGTGGTGTTATCTGTTGCTACAGGAATTACCATTACAATGCTCAAGCCATACATACATACATGCTCATTGTAAAATCTGGTTAAAACAAGTGATTTGTCACTTTTACAGCCATTTCATTTCTGTAAATGACTCATTTGCTGTACCAAAACAGGATTTATTATTGAAGGATTTATTTTATATACTATTTAGATGGGCAAGCGGCAACCTTCTGAATGTTGATGCTCACACTTGTTTATCCATGCCTACAATTTAAGAGAGCTGAGAGGGTGTAAGACCAGTACAAATTGGGGGTGGACATGATCTTTAATTATCTCTTGCAGTTTTTGCATTTGTTCCACCACAAACATCTTTAGTGTTTACTTTTCTTTGCAAAACATTCCAATAATAGCGCTGTCTGAGATCTGTTTGTGTTGTTCAATGGATGGCCTCTATCAAAACTCATGCAAGTGCAATCAAGCATAATAAAATAAATTGCAGATCAGTATGAGAGCTTTGGTGAAGACTACTGCAGCGATGATTACCTCAAATTACTCAAGCCTAATCTGCTGCCCTTCTTTTTCTCTCTCTCTCTCTCTCTCTCTCTCTCTCTCTCTCTCTCTCTCTTTCTCCCTTTCCCTCTCTCACTCCTCAGGCGTGAAAGCCGTGTTCTCTGGCCACTACCATCGCAATGCGGGAGGCTGCCACGATGGCTTGGACATGGTGGTGACCTCAGCTGTTGGCTGCCAACTGGGTGAGGACACGCATGGAGCCCGAGTGGTGGTGGTGACTGCTGATGAGGTCATCCATCGCTACCACAGTCTGGACCAGTTAAGCACGAAAGGAGTGGATGAAGATCTCAAGAAACTCTTGGCTTAAACCTAACGCTTATTTTTATCGTAGGAATCCCTGAACAGATGGCAGTTTTGCAGGCCTATAAAATGACTAGGGTTGGGCTGGGGTATGCATCAGAGGTTCTAGATCAGAGTGCCGTGTATTGTGGGCACCAGAATGCTCATCATGTCAGCAGAATTCCGTTAATAAGGCTATGCATTTGATATGAATTTTGTATGTAGTTATACTTTTTTATAAAATGAAGTTGGCCAGATTCATAAAGTGCACCCCTAGATTGACCATGGCATTTACACATTTGCTCTTTCTTAAACAAGGTTTTTTTTATTTTCCATTTGCGAGGAATCTGGCACTTTTCTCTCATTTGCACATGCCATTAGCAATTCACAAAAAAACTCCTCAGAATTGAAATATTTAGCACATATATGCTGTTTGTGTTGAGCCCGCAAACTACTGAGTAACCTGGATATCTGGATGCTTGTAATTTCACTTTTTCTTAATCTAACCCAGTGGATGCACGCTTTTGATAATTTGATACTATGTTCACATTGTCTTACTAAACATTGTTTCCATTCTGCTTCATTTGTTAGAATCCGTAATTCTGATGCAGAGATTTGCCAAACAAGGGCTGAGTGTCGGTCATTAATATATTAATATGAACTTGTTGATTTTGATTGACTGATCTCACCTAAAATTAATAGCTGCATTAAACAGGAAGTGGTGTTCTAGAAACACATCTCTAAATAGGACCTTTTGCACAATAATAACGACAAAGAGAATTTTAGGAACCTGCTCTACTTAAAACCTGTCTTAAAACCTTTAGCATTAGCTAAGTAATTTACTAGATTAGCCTAGTTATAGCCTTAACCGATAAGTAAGACTTCGCAACATTCTCTATATTCTCTTTTATGCGAGAGATTCCCCCCCCCCAAAAAAAAAAAAAAACTGGATGCAACACCTAAAGCTGTGTTTACATTGATTGCGTTTGCCCGTCCGCGATTGCGAAGGCGGCTCTTGCCGGTTGGGCACAGAAGTAGAAGGTGCTCTCTATAGCGAGGGAGAGTCTGCATATGTGTACTGGCTAGTTGCAGACAGCAGGTTAGTTTGCAAGCATATTTCAGAGGCTGTCTTTTCTTAGTCCCTGGAAGACCAGCTTGTGATGAGTCACAATAGGTTTTCTGACTGGTACTGGTACTCAGTGTTTAAAGTATAAGATCTTTGAGGAACTTTTGGAGGTTCTTCAGTTTGAAACTTCAAGGAACCTATTTATCCGAAAAACCTTTTTTTAAAGGTTCCTCAAAACACCTTAAGAGCTTCCCCCACAGTTTCAAACTGAAGAACCTCCAAAACAGTGTCCAGCTCGTGTCCAGAAACAGATAAAACTAGCCTTTCCTCCATGTTGGAGGAAGCTACCAGACACACCCACACCTACTATATAATGCAGGCCTGGGTAAAAAAAAAAAGCTATGCATTACATCACACAGCAGTTTATATCCAGTTGGCCAGATCCATGCCTAAAGCTCTCTGATTTGTCGCTTGGCCATCCTGAGACTCGGCCAATGGAAGATGCGCAAAAGTTGAAAACATTAGACCTTGATATCACCTTGCGTGCCTCGGCGGACTTCCTTTACCACTGCACAGAAAGTCTGTCTCTGCGCCGCACATCTCATGGCGTTTGGTGTGAAAGCAGCTTAACACTACATTCCTGCCGCTTACTCTAGAAACGAATTCATCACTTACTCTGCACCATGACATGTTCGGTATCTCAACTTTTACTTATTTAGCTTAGCACAGGAAACGTTAGGCTAATAATGCTAACAAATACTAGCCTTACATGGTCCCTAATCTTTGTGAATAAATGCCCAAAACGCCTCTTAACCCACTAAACACACAGCTAGTTCTTCCACAGTACGAATTACTTTAGTCTATAAAAACGCTGGGGTTTTAGCTTAAATGTGTTTAAATAAGATCTATCCACGTAATTTTACTAAACAGTTTGTGTGACAGTCCAGTGTTTGTTAGCAAAGCTAGCCTAGCAGCTCCCATTCTTGGCTTCAGAAGCAAACTTGAATCTGGGGTAAGTGATTAATCATGTGCGAATCAAAATAGTCCTTCAAATGCACAGAGCTCGATAGAATCCATAGAATGGCATTGCTAATATAGTGGAATGCTCTTGAGCAGATGCCTTTCCCGATGCCAAGTGTGAGCTAGAGGGCTGTAAAGCCCCCCAGAGTTGGACTGTAGAACAGAGGAGCTCTGTCCAATACCTTTGGGATGAGTTGGAGTGATGTTTGTGATCCAGAACCGATCATCCAACATCAGTACCTGACCTCACTAATGCTGTTATGACTGAATGCAATATCCAGTCAGCTTCTGGTCAGCAACAATATTCCAACATCTAATGGAAAGCATGGAGTAGGTGACACATGCTTGGCCACGTAGGCTTCTTGTGACCACTGATCTAGATTTACGAAGAAGAAAAGGAAAAAAAAAAAGACGTCTGGCAGCTCACTTGAGCAACAGTAGCCATTTTGAGTAATAAGCCTCCCTGCAGTGAGGCTGCTTCTGGCTGCCAAGGCTCTTAAAGAGCACTATGTCTTAAGGTGTCATCCGAGAGCCGTTTCCATTATCCATTCCCAGCTCTTTAGTTGCAATTATGTGTTTGGGAGATTTTTAAGATTCGCACCTCCCCAAGGTCAGAAACGAGGGGGTTCTAAGTGCAATTTCTAGAAAATCCAACATCTCGCTTTTGAGCTTTCATCCATTTATCAAGGGTCTCGACGCTTCAGTCTTGCAAATGCACCCCCCGAAGCCCTTTATCCCTTTACGACCACATCACCATATCATACTAATAAGCAAGAGGAAAAAGAAAATGGCTAGTTTAACAGCACGGAGCCTTCGCGAGCTGGCGCTCTGGTGATTCCGCTCCCTGCTTCTGCGCCCATTACACTCGCCCAACTCCGAGAGGTGAGAAGAGGCGATCTCCATGGAAACCTTTGAAAGACATTGCTGTTATTAGAAGGACTTAGGCTTGCTCAGTTGGCGGATCATCAAAAAACGTTATTGCTGACCTCCACCTCACACTCACGGCTTTGTTTATCAGGGTCAGAGATCCACTTTGATGACTTGATGCAAGAAAGGGGGTTTTTATTTCGTTTTAAGCCGATGTCCAGGCTGGGACTCGCCATCGTTTGGGCCCATCTGTCTTTTTAATGTTCGAAACCATCCTGCGTTGAATGCTGGAGGAAGCAAAGACTGAGATCTGCCTGACAGCCGAACGTGCTTCCCTCCTTAAAGGAATATTCCAGTGCTTTTCAGCCTGTTCTCTTATCTGCTGCGTCTGTATCTGTCTTTGATAACCGCAGACATTCGTTTCAGTGCAGTTCCCTGTAGGCCAAGCTTATAATAATAAAATCAGCGGTGAGCAGGTGCTGAATTCTGTCAGTAAACACTGGAAATACATGACTATATAATATTAATTCAAAACCATAACCATTACATTCTGAAAATACAGGTCTTGGGATGAGACAGATCTATCAAAAGGTTTTACCAGCGCTGGTCTTTGTACATTTTATCCAAGTTTTAAACTTGAGCAACACGGAACCACTACCGGTTACTATTGCTTGGCCTAGGTTTCCAGGTTTCCACACACAATCAGGCAGAGCATTGAAAACTCCACCCACACTTTGAGCAAAAAGGGTTCTATTAGTTCATCTTTTTCACTTGTAACTTTTACGGAACCCTATAGATCCGTTTTAGAGGAACAGCTTCTTCATTACAGTCAAAAATGGAACCAGGCAAAGAGCCATTCAAACATTCAGTTTTCATATCCATTGCTTTTGCTAAAGAAACCTAGAACCACCTCTTTTTATGCTATTATGCTATAATGCTATTAGCACAAATGCTCTGGTAAACTAGTCCCATCTCTGAAAAAGGAAGTTGCTCTTCATATTTAAAATTCATCTTTTGTATAACTTGTATCTTACAAAAAGACATGATTTGTATAAACAGTCAGATATTTTTGTGTGTGTGTGTGTGTGTGTATATATATATATATATATATATATATATATATATATATATATATATATATATATATATATATATATATATATGCACACACTACAGGCTACTAATTACTACAGGCTCCTGCAGATGAATGGTTGGGCTATAATGCCAGCAGGGTGTGTGACGGGATTCATAGAGTGACACGAAATGACTTGGATGATCTATATGGGCTATTAATATCTACAGGGAGTGCGATGGGATCCAATGATTGAGTAGAGAACTGTCGCGTTCCATGTGTGGAAAATGGGTGGAAAAGCAGATGTTAACGATTAGCTAAAAGGAGTGATTTTAGGCCATAGTGTGAAGGAAGTAGCTGAATTTACAGGTGTATCAAAGCGTACGGTCATACGGATCTACCAGCAGTGGCAGAAAACCCACTGCTGCCTTACGACGCATCAAACGTCGCTTTCACTCTACTGTACCACCTCTTCTCGATATACGAATCCCGTCACACACCTCACAGGTATTTTGTTAAGCCTACGTAGATAATCCAAAATCATTTTGGAGAATTTCATTCATCATGACATTTGAACTAAATCTAAAGAAGAACTACCCAATTCACATCCACACCAAACAGGGGAAATTTGCAAAAATGGAGATACATGACAGCAATTACTTATAATGCATCATAAATCTCAGCAGTTTTATATTGCAGTTTCAGATTGGTGTGACAGGTAGGGGTGCCACCTGTCACGTAAAATACAGAATTGTCCTATATTTGGCACTTAAATGTCACGTCATGTATTTAGCCAATTTTGTTCTGTATTTCCATAAATGTCCAATACAGGCGTGAGTGGGAAGAGGCACATCCTTGGCTGGACAGCGTCAGTGGAGATGATTACAGGACAAATTGTAAGATGGGCATAGCTTATTTTAGTAGACTATCGTGGTTTGATAGATTGTTTAGGCTGTTGAGTTTTTAAAGTTGAATAAATGATCATTTATTTGATGTGCAGTAGTATTAGCCAATAGAAATATTATATATGGCCATTTAAATAACCAATCATACTAATGAAATAATAGTTCATGAATAAATACTTTAGTTAAGAGAAAATGTTATTATATATACATGTCCTAGATTAAAGATGCTTATAGTCAGGCCCGTGGTAGTCATAGCCCAGAGGAGCTGTGGTGGGCGTCCCTTATTTTTTATTTTCTGAAAGGTGGCAACTCTAGTGACAGGTTTGGTGAGTCTAAAATGTAGGTATAGTGATTTTTACATGTTGTGCTAGGCCTGTTAGCATCATACAGGAAAGGTTAAAGTTCACAGCTGATTTCAGTTCATTTGCACTACCACTAGTATACACTAACACACCATTGCATCACCTGCAGTTCAACAAATAGTACTGTAAGCTTGTAAAATGCCGTTCGGGCCGGCCCTTGTAGCTTCTGTTGCTGTGTTTTTCAAGTCTGATGCACTACAGATGCCTCAGATTAGGTGAGATTAGGTTGAAACATACAGGAATAATCCTTGAATCATCTCTGGGTTTTGTGTTAAGTATGTACTTTAGATGACTTAACACTATTCTGCCATATTCTGCACATGACTGTGTATGTCATAGACGGTACTCTTTTCTACTCGTCGGTCGTTTGTAATAAAACAAGTTCTTTAAAACAAGTCTTCCCTCAGTTTCTCCATTTGCTTTTCTTTACACTCATAGTGGGTGTGTAAAGTCCACAGGTGAGCACTGAGCCTGCTTACTCCTCCTGGGTTGTTTTGCAGTTCATATTAAATTGTGATGTTTTATAACCCGTCCACTGCAGTATACTTACCATGCCCTGAAATCTCATTTATATATTATTTGGCATTCGACCCCAAGGCGGACTTACTCCGTAAAAACATGGTCAATGAGGTAAACTGTGAACTGATTTATTAGCATCTGTGAAAATGCTGCAATAAAAAGTCCACAGCAGACAGATTAGATTTGTTTAGAAAGAGTCTTGAGGCTTGTATATTGCTAATGGCTGCCTCAGTGTTACTGTGTGCACTTCAGTACTGTTTAGCTGGTTTGCTGATGCTAAAACGCTAAACATATAGGAAGGAAAATACGCTCCAAGACCTTTTTAATTTCAACCTACTGTTAATATGGTAACTTTCCCATACTGTGTTTAATGCTAATCAGGCCAGATCAAGCTTGTAATGGTCATTCAGGTGACATTCTTCACTCTCAAGGTTACAGTGTTTCAGTGTTTTGGAGGAATCTGTTACAGGCAGGCTTTATAGCGCAGGTGTAGCTGCAGCTGTAGTCTAATCGCTAACTGCCAATGTAGATTTAGGTTTAGTGACCAGAGCTGTTTAGTTCACTAATACTTAAGAATGTTCCAGAAAGACCAATCTAGCCGATACCAGTCTGGTCCTTTTGCCACACAGTTTAGGTACGATATTCTGCACTGGAGTAAGATGTTTTAGCAAGTACTGCACTATTTGTGTCATGTGATGTTCTGGATTTGCCGACACCCCTTTTAATGAATGCATTCAGCTACTTTGCTCACACACTGGTGCAAATATGCACACACAGCTTGTCTAGTCCTTGAAGTGAAGTACTGCCAATAGAAAATAACTCTCTGGAGCATGTAAATGTAAACCTACTGGCACCTGCTGCCTAATGCCAGATGTGGGCTACAGGGGCGTTGAGCGTTGGAACAGTGGAATGGTGTGATATTTTGAAATGATGGTCATTTGGTATGAGTTAGAGGGTTGGGGGTGGGGTGGTGATCATCTAACATCCTGACTTCACTAACGCTCTTAGATAAACTTTTTTCTTTTCAATATCTTTGATTTTGGAACAATGAATGAGCAGAGCAGAATGTCCCAATATTTTTGTCCATTTAGTTTTTTAGCCTACAAAAATCTGTAAAGTCCCTCATTGGCGCCTTGACATCAAACACTATGTTTTGTGCAATATCATCATATTACCCTGCTACTTTCCGCTTGCTGGGTTTTGAACGAGCTGTTTCATGACCGTTTCTGTGATGGTTTGGTTTATAACCAGACGTAGTTTAAGAGGGAACGATAGGATGAGAGTATAGTATAGTATGTCTTTCACACATGATTGGAAAGGTATGGCACATTTTACATGCCTCTGTCTGGAAAGGTGGATTTCCCAAACACTGCCAAAACGCTGGAGCACTGGTCAAAATGGCAAAATAGTCCCACACTGCAGACAATTAAACTGCCTCACTGCTGGAGACTGTGAATAATAATAATGAGTTTATGACATCTCTAACAGCAGCACAGCAGTAAAAACAAAGGATCGGAAATGGCTCAGGCCTAAAATAGCTGCTAAATGATCTATTAAAACATGTTTATACCGACTCCGATCCTGATTCAGTCCACTACCACGTCCCTGGTAATATTAGGTTAGCTCACATTAGTAACTTTATACACTGAAACTGTGCTTTTACAGTTAGACATGCACAGTTCTGTTCACTACAATTGTATAGTTAATAAAAAAAACAGTGCATAGTGAATAGAATAAAGTTGCAGACAGTGTAGGCCTATTCATTTCATGAGTCTATAACAATGCCGTTATTGGGGGGGAGCTCCGTCGATTACGGTCAGACGATTGCTCCCAATCACTTCAGTTATCACGGTCAGACCAGTCCAGGATAAAAAAAAAAATGTGTACAAAGCCACTTCAAGTTAAATCAATCCAGCGCAAACAGGGCATCAGTTAATGACCCGTGTTAGTGTTAATATCATTGTTCATTCAGCAAAGGTGAATTTGCATGACCTTCCCCGGTAGCTTCGCTCCTGGACGAGGGTGCTGGCATGCACATGAAGTCTTTGCTCTGGAACAGAAGGGCGTCTGACATTTAGCAGGTTGCCATTCCTCACACAGCAGAATGAACTCCCACACTCAGAGCCTTCTCCCAAACCACTCATAACAACCACCCCTGAGCCAAAACCGCCTTTGTCTTTAGCATTTATGCTTAAGTGTGCGTGACGCAGCATACCTTCCCTACTCTTATTACTGACGAAGGCTTGTGGCAAGGGAAAGTTTTCATGTACACATCAGTTTACCTCTGGTGAGCTGCATAGAATCACTTCAGGGAAATATTTAATTTGAAGTGAAGGAACAAAAAAAATCCCTAAAGGGACACATTACACCCCTTTCCCTTAACTTAGCTTAACTTAAGGAAATGTCGGTGACATGCCTAGTTCAGAACAGATGGTTCGAGTGCCTTTTTCTGTAAATGATAATGAGCCACTGCTTAACCCCCGTCCCCAACTCTTTTCATTACTTCTCTCCCCCGGCTACTCAAATTATTAGACTTTACTTCTAAGTTCATTCTCATTCGTCTCTGTTTGTACTAGGTCACAAGTCAAGTAATAAATATTGAGTTTAGCGAGGTAGTAATGTTATTTGTGCAAAAAGCTTCCCATTTTGTCTGGGGTAAATGGTTGGTGAGAGAGAGAGAGAGAGAGAGAGAGAGTGTGCATGGAACAGAAGGAGTTGGAGTTGAGAAGTCTGATGGCTCGGGGGAAGAAGCTATTGCAGAATCTAGTCGTGTTGGACCGGATGCTGCGGTACCTTCTTCCTGATGGCAGGAGGGAGAACAGTCTGTGTGAAGGGTGGGTGGAGTCATCCACAATGCTGGCTGCTTTGCGGATGCAGCGGGCAGTGTAAATGTCCATGACGGAGGGGAGAGAGACTCCGATGATCCTCTCAGCTGTCCTCACAATGCGTTGGAAGGTCTTGCAGTCAGAGGCTGTGCAGGTCCCAAACCAGGCAGTGATGCAGCTGCTTAGGATGCTCTCTATGGTCCCTCTATAGAAGAGGGTGAGGATGGGTGGAGGGAGACGGGCCTTTCTCAGCTTCCGGAGGAAGTAGAGACGCTGCTAGGCTTTTTAACAATTACTTCACCTTGAGTTCACAACTCCCACTTACCCTCTCCGTGCTATGTTTTTAAATTAGCCCAAAAAACATTTCTTCACAAAATAGTGGGTGGAGCTAGTTGTAATAGGATGGCTTATGATGTAGAAAGCTGAGCCAAATAGGAACGGCATGTTGAATTCCCTGTTTTCTCACATAGGTAGCCCATAAGAAACGAACAGGGTTGTCTTATTTCACAGTTTGTGGATCGTGAGGCACTTCAGATACCCAAGAACTGAAGCAGTTAATTTTTAGAAATTATAATATTTTATGTTTTAAATAAAAATGAAAAATAAATTAAGTTGAAGATCTAAAGGTTCTCTTTAAGTTAATATGGGTTGAAGAACACCTTAATATCCTGAGACCTGGACTTTTGCTTGGTGTGCATTTTTTATTTTTCCTATTTGGAATTAGGATCTAACAAGTATAAAAACTAAACAGTCTGTTAGGTTTTTTTGTTTGTTTGTTTGTTTTGTGTTTTTTTTTTTGGTCAATTTTCCTCATATTAGGCAAAAGTGTCAAAGTTTTAAAAAATGAAGTATCATGGTTCAGAGAAGCAGAAATGTAATGTTCCCATTTAAGGACACAGGGTCTCAAGAGGTTAAGTACTAATAACTCTTATCTAATTGAATATTTTAATTTATATTATTTTATTTATTTTATATTTATATTTACCTTTAAATGCTCACATCTTACATTATTTCACTCATGGTATTCTATGGTATTCAATCTCGTCAGTGAAATCACTGATCAATTTCCCTGTTTGTCAGTAATTAGTCAGATCTGAAGTTTTACTGGTGAAAGCACTTTATATTTTGAATAACACACGTTTCTTTCACGTGCAAGGCCAATTACTCTCAGAACTTTATTTGTACATGGCCATGTTCCAACCTCATTTTATCCCTTGGCTGTTTTGTGTTGCTATGCCTTTCAATATATGTAAATAGCCTCTCTTCTGATTGGCTGCCTTGTATTGTGCCCCATTCAGAAATCCATCTGGTTTGAAACACTCCTTATAGCATAAACTTATGGCTCTAAACTGCTGTAGACCGGACAGGTGGTCTTATGTAAATTAGTTGATTTTCCATGTTATCACAAATATGCTGAATTTGAAAGCGGCTGTTCTGCAGCGTAGCTTCCATATATTTCCATAATGTGACATGTTCCAGGCCAGTGGCGGCTGGTCACTCGGTTTCCGCTTCTTGCTAGACTCTGTCCACCGCTGCTCACTCAGACTTTGACAGATTGCCAGGCATATTTACCCCATCTGCATGCCGTTACAGAACGGCTGAACAATAATAGAGTCATTTTCAGCGAGCAGTGCACAAAGTGGAGGAGACATTAGCGGAGACGAAGAGGTGATGGCACGCTGAGTCACGAAGATGCCTCAAATGACTCCAAAGTCTGAATATCTGCAGTGTCATGGAAGACGAAAAGAGTCCATTTGGCAAAGGAAACTGTTATCATTTGTTAAAAGAATCCCGATTATTGAGACTGTGGTGCTGGTAAATAGTGAGGCCCACTCACATTGTGTATGATTTACATGCCTGAGCTCAAGGCCGCTGTTTATTTTATGATAATTCCATTGTTTCGGCAAGCTGTAACAAAGCTAATAAGGATAATCTGACTGGGTTTCTTCTCCTCAGTCTTGGCAGCTTTGACTTTCATCACTTCTCTCAATTAGATTTGCATTCATAATGCTAATATTTGGGTTAAAAGGAATTACTGAAAAGCCTGCATTTCAAAAAAAGAAAAAGAAAAGAAAAAAGGAGCTTGATCTCAGACTTATCAGCAGCCGTGCAGCTTGCAACTTGCGAGAGTTCACGGTTTCGACAGCATCTGTGGTTCTAGAAGAAATAAATAAATAAACCAACCAACCAACCAGCCCTTCTGGATCGGGAGTTAAGAACTTGCCGTTATGCAAGCGGCAATCAGTTCATGCTGTATGCTGGAGCATGCAGTCAGCTGTACGCTAGAGGTAGGTTCCCAGCTCCTGCATATTAAGCTCACTGTGTTCACTGACAGCTTCTGGTTCCCTCATTCAAATTTCATTACTGTTCCCCAAAAGGGGTTTCGAGTTTCCCCCCCGCCGGGGTCATAGCCAGCTCGCTGCAAGTACTTCCTGACATCATACAAACTAGATGTCATGTTTGCGGTGTTTGTGATCATTACGCTGTGCTGCTTTTCATCCCACTACAGCGGGCTGACGGTATCTGCAGCGCTACTGTAACTGTGCCATCGCAGCTCGGCTGGACTGAATATGGCAATACAGAATAGCTGTTAATGCGACTTTAATGATTAACATTAGTATGGAAAACAAAAGTAAATACAGGAAATTAGGTTTTATGAAGCAATAAAGGTCTTTATGAGAGCTTGGTAGTCTTGGTGTCTACAGTGTACATTAGAGTGGGCTTTTCACAGTTAATTTCCTCGCACTCATAAGCAGTGGGGTTGGGTAGCAGGCTTGAAAAAAGTAGTGAGGCCCAATTACTGAATATACTGTCCTAAATATATTCAGTGATAAATATATAAATGTACTGCAAGAGTGGAAAAACTGATACCGTTATTATATAATAACACTGAGATAAATAACTGATCAGCACAGTGATTTATCAGTCTACTCAGGCTTTAGCTGAGCTCAGTAACACTGAGATTAATAACTGATCAGCACAGTGATTTATCAGTCTACTCAGGCTTTAGCTGAGCTCAGTAACACTGAGATTAATAACTGATCAGCACAGTGATTTATCAGTCTACTCAGGCTTTAGTAGAGCTCAGTAACACTGAGATAAATAACTGATCAGCACAGTGATTTATCAGTCTACTCAGGCTTTAGTAGAGCTCAGTAACACTGAGATAAATAACTGATCAGCACAGTGATTTATCAGTCTACTCAGGCTTTAGTAGAGTTCAGTAACACTGAGATAAATAACTGATCAGCACAGTGATTTATCAGTCTACTCATGCTTTAGCTGAGTTCAGTAACAATGAGATAAAGAACTGATCAGCACAGTGATTTATCAGTCTACTCATGCTTTAGTAGAGCTCAGTAACACAGATAAATAACTGATCAGCACAGTGATTTATCAGTCTACTCAGGCTTTAGTGGAGTTCAGTAACACTGATATAAATAACTGATCAGCACAGTGATTTATCAGTCTACTCATGCTTTAGTAGAGCTCAGTAACACTGAGATAAATAACTGATCAGCACAGTGATTTATCAGTCTACTCATGCTTTAGTAGAGCTCAGTAACACTGAGATAAATAACTGATCAGCACAGTGATTTATCAGTCTACTCAGGCTTTAGTGGAGCTCAGTAACACTGAGATAAATAACTGATCAGCACAGTGATTTATCAGTCTACTCATGCTTTAGTAGAGCTCAGTAACACTGAGATAAATAACTGATCAGCACAGTGATTTATCAGTCTACTCATGCTTTAGTAGAGCTCAGTAACACTGAGATAAATAACTGATCAGCACAGTGATTTATCAGTCTACTCAGGCTTTAGTAGAGCTCAGTAACACTGAGATAAATAACTGATCAGCACAGTGATTTATCAGTCTACTCATGCTTTAGTAGAGCTCAGTAACACTGAGATAAATAACTGATCAGCACAGTGATTTATCAGTCTACTCAGGCTTTAGTAGAGCTCAGTAACACTGAGATAAATAACTGATCAGCACAGTGATTTATCAGTCTACTCATGCTTTAGTAGAGCTCAGTAACACTGAGATAAATAACTGATCAGCACAGTGATTTATCAGTCTACTCATGCTTTAGTAGAGCTCAGTAACACTGAGATAAATAACTGATCAGCACAGTGATTTATCAGTCTACTCAGGCTTTAGTAGAGCTCAGTAACACTGAGATAACACTGAGTCTACTCATGCTTCAGTAAAAAACACATGAGCAGGTCTATTAGGAGTTACATGCATGGTTTGAGATGAGTGTGATGATTTAGGAATGACATTCTGCACAGTGCTAACCTGGCAGCCATCCATTTCTATTGTTAACTATATTAGTCTTATCAGTTTACATTTGAGGTAAGGGAGTAAAAGCTGGGGTAAAAAATCATGTAAAATTGTGATGTAACAGGAAAAGTCGTGTCAGTTTTATTAGTCGCCAAATATTTCCATATTCAGACAGAGGGAGAGGTCAGCCACACTGCAGCGGCGCTAAAGCCTGAGGGGACTGGATGCCTTTCTTCGCTTGCCCCCCCCCACTCCACCCGCCCCCCGTGAGCAGCTCTGGGTTTTAGCCGGAGGCTCTGCTGCCCAGATTCTGGCCTGTGCATGGCCTGAGGCCTCCCACTCTGCTGTGGATGCTGGAAGAGCGAGGGGCTTACAGCTGCTGAAGCTTGCCTTCCAGCATTCCAGCTCCATCTGCATGAAGACACCCTGCTTCAAATGAACGTCCAGTCACATCTTTTGCCCGTGCTGAGCTTCATCCATGTTTCTGCTGATCTCTCCCGGGTTTGGCCTCAGCTCCACAACAGCTCCACAACAGCCACCAAAACTGCACCTGATCTCAGAGCAGCACCTGTTTTGCTGCATTATTCATCTCTGTACTTTCTGACAACTCTACATACACACACACACGCACACACGCACACACATGCACACACATACACACAGCACCACTTTAGAGCCGCCTGCTCTGGACCTGCTCTGTTTTGCATCTCGCCTCACCTCGCCCCCTTTCTCTCTCTCTCTCTCTCTCTCGCGCACACATCTTCTCTGTCTTTCTATCCCTCTTTCTACAACCCTCTCCCAATCCCTTACCCTCTCTCTCTACTCCCCTTTCTCCCTATCTCTACCTCTCACATTTTTCTTAGTCTCTCACTCTCTCTCTTCTACTATTCTCCTTATCACTACCTCTCTCATACACACACACAATTTTCTCTAACAATCTCTCTCTATTCCTCTTTCTCTCCCTGTCTCTGTCTCACTTTTCTCAGTCTCTCACTCTCTCTTCTACTATTCTACCATTCTCTCCTACACACACATACTTCTCTCTCTCTCTCTCTCTCGATTCCCCTTTCTCCCTATCTCTAACTCTCTCACACTTTTCTCAGTCTCTCTCTCTCTATTCCCTTATCTCTCTATCTCTACCTCTTTCTCTCACACACACACTCTTCTCTCACAAGCTCTCTCTCTCTCTCTCTCTCTCTCTCTCTCTATTCCCCATTCTCCCTATCTCTACCTCTCTCACACACACTTTCCTCACACAAGCTCTCTCTCTTCCCTTTTTCTCCCTATCTCTACATCTCTCTCTCTCTCACACACACACAGACACACACACACTTTTCTTACACAAGCTACTGCACTCTCTTCCCCTTTCTCCCTATTTCTGCCTCTCTCACACACACTTTCCTCACACAAGCTCTCTTTCTTCTCCCTATCTCTACCTCTCTCTCTCTCTCTCTCTCACACACACACACACACACACACTTCTCTCTCACAGTCTCTCTCTCTCACTCTCTCTCACTCTATTCCCCTTTCTCCCTAACTTTATCTCTCTCACACACTTTTCTCAGTCTCTCTCGCTCTCTCCTACTCTCTCTCTCGCTCTCTCTCTATTCCACTTTCTCCCTATCTCTAACTCTCTCACACTTTTCTCAGTCTCTCTCTCTCTATTCTCTTATCTCCCTATCTCTACCTCTTTCTCTCACACACACACTCTTCTCTCACAAGCTCTCTCTCTCTCTATTCCCCTTTCTCCCTATCTCTACCTCTCCCACCACTCTCTGCCTCTCACTCCCTCTATTTCTCTATCTGTCTTTCTCTCTCTCTCTCTCTCTCTCTCTCTCTCTCTTTCTCTCTCTGTCACCGGCTCGGTGTCATCGCGGTTTTGCTAAAATGGATCTGACAGCCCGAGAGGCTTCTTCACGGCTCATGTGAAAGCGCTGCATTTTTGGCAGAGCGGAGGGCTTCCCTCTGCTTCTCTCTGCTTCTCTCTCCTTTTCCTTTTGGCCAAGTAGGGCTTCTTTTCTTAAGGCTGCTCGCAGATTGCAGAGCTCAGTCTTCAGGAAACAGCCAGAAGAAAGGAAGAAGGACAGAAAGTAGGTCTGGCTGTGTTAGTGTTCCGGCCACCCTTAATATAGGCTAAAGAACTGCAGCTGACAAGTGATGCCCCATTATATTATTCAGGGCTTTCGAGTGCTCTGACTTCGACCAGGCTGAACATAGGGCTTATTATTGTGAGTGAGGGTGCGAGCGAGCGAGCAAGTGAGCGAGCGGTTGCCAAAGAAACCTACTGTAGGTGCTTTTTCCATTTCATTCATATTTCAGCAGACAGTGAAGAAATAAGCTGAATAAATATCTAATGCAAGTCAAGGACCAACGACTGAGGGACACTTTTTTTGGGTTACTGTGCCTAACCTACCTGATCCCCCCCCCCCCCCCCCTTTCTCTCTCTCTCTCTCTCTCTCTCTCTCTCCCTCACACACACACTCTCTCTGCTGTGAAATCAATTAATCTTCACTTGCCCAGTTCAGCAGCAGGTCCTATTTAAGAAGCTTACAGCTGCAACAGAAAATGACAATCCACTGCAAATCTAAATCATCTTGGAGTTAACCATGCGGTATGAAGCAGACGTGTGCTGCCAGCATAATACTGTAGTGACACAGCAATGACCCAGGTTTACAACATAAACAAACAAAAAAAAAACAACAGCACTACCTGTATAAGATGATCCATGTACATCTAGAGCTCTGGATGTCATCTTTTATTATTAAAGCAGCTGTATAGAAAACGTCCAGAAGTGGAATTTGTGTTTACATGCATTTCTGGACTTATGAGAGATACAGAACTGTCACTGAAAGTGAGCGAAGCATGTGGACCTAGACGAGTAGATTAATATGATAGGATTTTATATGATTTGGGTTACACAGCATTCTGTAGTTCTGACAAGTGCTGTCCTGCCTGCTTCTCCAGAGTTACATAGTGCAGTTAACAGCGTGTTGAGCCTATCCTGCCATTCTCCCTTTTACAGGCCAGTGAAGCATCCACATGAGTTTGAAGCTGCTATTGTAAGAGTAAAAATATTACATACAGTTGCTTTAATCCCCTTTTGCACATTTAACCAGGAATTAAACTGGTAGTTAAGCAGGAAGGGGCTCAGTGTGAGCGCATGCCAGGGAATCCAATCGAAATCCCGATAAATTCACACAGTCAGTAAACTCACCCACTTGAGTAAACATGGACATGACACAAAAGTTGAGCCTTTATATGAAGATTTAGTTTCTACAAATGATCAGTGGTCATGAGTCCAGATCAGCAGGACAGGCTTGCAGGTCTCTCAGGGTGATTACCATGGCTCCATGAGTCAGCGTGATGCTAGCCATTAAAGGGCATCTGTTAGCTGAACAGAATTGGCAGTTAGCATTCTCCTCCAAGCGTGTTCAGCTGTGCAATGATGTTGCATTAGTGATTAGCGAATCGTTCGAAAATAAGGGGTTAGCAGGCTTCTCTGGAAGGAAGCACATGCGTCCTGATAGCATTGTGCGATGGGGGAGTCCTAGCTAGTGGATGGTCGTGTCCTGTTTGGTTCAGTCAGCGCTTTACCTCTTTAATGAATATCCACACACCCAGTCTAGCTTATGTACAGTCAGATTGCTCATCATCTTCATCCTTAAACGTTCCATCAATACCTGTTTGCTTTTATCTTGCGTACAATCAACTACAACCGTGTTTGTGTCTCGTAATGTGTTTTGCCATCTCTTGTTTGGTTTGCTAAAGCTGGAGCTCCTGCGCGTGGTGTAGCCTACAGTAGGTGTTTATACAGTTCTGAGAGCTGCATAATGAGCCACTGCCTACATAATTAGTGACTGTATTTAAATCTTATGAAAAATTTAGTCATTATACCATCCTGCAAACCCACAACAGCTGAGTGGCTTAAAATACATGTTTTAATGTGTCCCACTTAAGCCTGAGCAGCCTTAAAACAGAGTAGGGCTAAACTCGAGCAGTGCTCTGCTGCCCTCTGCAGGCCTGCCTCCAACGGTGCAAAAGAGCAGGAGCCCAACTATATTAACCCATACGAGCCCAGACCCAGTTTTAAATAGTGTTTAAAATAATTAACTCAGTAAAATTAAATGAATTTTTTTTTCTTATTATAATAGAGGTCACATGACTAATTCCGTTATATATTAAGGTTAAAATCCAGGCAATGCATAGTAACGGATTTCATCATTGTGTTCTAGAAAGAGATTGGTTGGAATGGGCCTTTAGGAGCAAAAAAGAATAATAATAATAATAATAATAATAATAATAAATACAGTTTTAAAATGAGCAGTTTTTTGTATTAGTCACTTCCTAGGCACACTGGCTGATTTTGTAAATAAGGTCACATGTATATACACATTCAATAAACTGTCCAGTGGTGCATCCAGGATGTCGAGTGTGTGTCAGTAAGGGTCTTCGTGAGCTAAAGTGAAGGATAAAGTGCTGTGAGCAATTTTCCACATTTGTTAAAAAGGGTCTGTGACATGTTTCACCATGAGCTCTTATGGGTTAATGCCTATGGATTTAGAATAGGAAGTCATATAAGCCCCTGCGGGTGTCCCAAAACTTTTGTCTCTATAGTGTAAGACAAGCCTGTCCAACTGGCTGAACAGATAAACTGTCCAACCAGACAGTCCTCATAACTTCTTAGTGTTATCCAGCTCAACTGAGAAATCTTACCTTACAAAATACACACACACGCTAATGCTAAGTACTTTTAGCATCCTACACATGTTGCTTGTGAACAGTTGATGCTAAAACTCCTTAGGCAGAGTAAATGGTTACAAAAGAGGCTGTTTTTTAACAGCTACTAAAAAAAGTCTGATGAACTGATGCAAAAATCAGTTAATCAATCATTTCACTCAAAACATATGATGTGTGTAATGTCTCTAATGAATCTGAGTTTATTTATTTTTATAGGGAATGTGGATTTCTCTTAGTCTTTCTCTGAGGAGGCTTAAGCTGGGCCCGAAACTGTACCCCGTCCCCTTCCACAATGTGAAAATCCAGGTCACTACATAGAGCACAGAACAGAATTCCACAAGCTAGTGAACGATTCAGACTCCTTGGTATGTGTGTGAGTTTAGAGTGTATTGTAGCGTAGCTTATTATGCTGATGAATATTTTTTGTGGCACAAACTTTGTTGTTTGCAAGGTATATTTTTAATGCATTATTTTGGAAGTATGACTGTACATGTACATAGCTTTCTTTTCTATACGGGATATAATGCAGCCTCACTGCTCATTCCCTTCCCCAACAGCAGAACTGAAGTCCTGAAATGTCCACTCTGCCAGGTTAACCAGTACATGGAGGAGTCCAATCTCATCAGCAACTTTGGGCACATCTTACAGGTCCCAGAGGTCAGTGAAAATTCACCCAACCTGGCAACACTGGTCCATAAACTTTCTCAGAAAAGCTGTGCTCAAATTTTCAAACAATGCGATGGATTATGGGTGTTCTGTGTATAGTGTAGCTGCGGGATTGTTACAGTGCATTAAAATTGGGCGCTATGTTTTCTGACACCACCACAAAACTGTGAAATCCCTAAGTAGTGCACTATGTAGTGAATAGGGCACAGTTTCAGACACATGTTTAGTTGCAACACTGTATTGAAACTACCTTCATGTCTGTTCTGTACTGTTCTGTATATAGCTCGGCTAAATATATATATATATATATTTGTGTATCTATCTATCTATCTATCTATCTGTATGTCTGTCTGTCTGTGTGTCTATCTTTCTATCTGTCTATCTATCTGTCTATCTATCTATCTATCTATCTATCTATCTATCTATCTGTATGTCTGTCTGTCTGTCTGTCTGTCTATCTATCTATCTATCTATCTATCTATTTTTATGTCTGTCTGTCTGTCTGTCTGTCTATCTATCTATCTGTCTATCTATCTATCTATCTATCTATTTTTATGTCTGTCTTTCTTTCTGTCTATTTATCTGTCTGTCTATATGTATTTATCTATCTATCTATATATATATATATATATATATATATATATATATATATATATATTTAAATGCTTTAGATAGTTGTCATCTATCTATCTATCTATCTATCTATCTATCTATCTGTCTGTCTTTCTGTGTGTCTATCTTTCTATCTGTCTATCTATCTGTCTATCTATCTATCTATCTGTATGTCTGTCTGTCTGTCTGTCTGTCTATCTATCTATCTATCTATCTATCTATTTTTATGTCTGTCTGTCTGTCTGTCTGTCTATCTATCTATCTGTCTATCTATCTATCTATCTATCTATTTTTATGTCTGTCTTTCTTTCTGTCTATTTATCTGTCTGTCTATATGTATTTATCTATCTATCTATATATATATATATATATATATATATATATATATATATATATATTTAAATGCTTTAGATAGTTGTCATCTATCTATCTATCTATCTATCTATCTATCTATCTGTCTGTCTTTCTTTCTGTCTGTTTATCTATCTGTCTGTCTATATATATATATATATATATATATATATATATATATATATATATATATATATATATATATTTAAATGCTTTAGATAGTTGTCATGTTGAAATATTTAACTTTAGCCAAATAGTACCATGGTATTTTTATACTGTGGAAGAGATTATAATGCCACTCATTTTCATAAGAGATCCAAGCAAGGACACAAAGCACTGTTAATGCCAAACGGAGCAGTGATGATGAATGTAATTAAAAGTTCAGGGTTTGGCAAAGCCCCTCAGTTACTGCTCCTCCGCAAACAGCAGGGGTTTTTTCTGGCAATCCTTCCAATTAGCCTGTAAGTCTATGCTTTGATGGCTCAGCGGTTAGAGCGCCGGGATATCGATAACAGGGTTGTGGGTTCGATTCCCGGGCTCAGCAAGCTGCCACTGTTGGGCCCTTGAGCAAGGCCCTTTACCCTCTCTGCTCCCCGGGCGCTGGAGTTGGCTGCCCACCGCTCTGGGTGTGTGTGTGTACTCACTGCCCCTAACACATGTGTGTGTGTGAGTGTGTGTTCACTACCAGATGGGTTAAATGCGGAGGACACATTTCGCTGTACAGTCCACACTGTACAGTGACGAATACGTGCACCTTTACCTTTACCTTTACCTTTGTGTATTTTTCCACAATGCTTCACTTTTTCACTTTAGACACTAGTCCAAAAAAACAAAAATTCACATTTGATTTATTTATTTACTTATTTTTAATCACAAAGTAGTAAACACAGCCTCTGTGTCTAACTGTAAAACATAATACACCATA
Source organism: Salminus brasiliensis (assembly GCF_030463535.1). Lineage (NCBI taxonomy): Eukaryota > Metazoa > Chordata > Actinopteri > Characiformes > Bryconidae > Salminus > Salminus brasiliensis. The sequence continues at coordinate 24,023,676 of NC_132899.1, read as the reverse complement.
TTTTCAGCAAATCCCAATGCAAATCCCCCCGCACCCAAAGCGTGGCAAATGCTCAGGTTCTCGATTAGCAAATCAGACTTAAGGCATGTCACTGATTAATCAGGACCTGTCAGCTGAATCTAATTTCCATGATTTCTAAATTCCCGGACTCTTCACACCTCATACTAACACTCAGCAGTTATGGGTTCGCCTAAGCAACTGCGTGAAGGTCTGCAAAACAAAGCTATAAGTAGATGGCCAAGCATTTTCAGATTGCTGGTGAGAACAGATTGTTTTCAATCAGTGGTGCACCTGTGTTTTCCATTGCCAAGATAGCAATACGCCAGAAATGTACCTGAACACACTTCATTTTGAGACCACCACGCCCACCGGCGTAGATATATTCACAAGCATCGTCGCTATTTAAACGGCGCAGACAGAAGGCGTGAACAAGACTGTTGGCGGGGTGCAGGATAGCAATGAGCATCACGAGTGTAGTGTAAGATAGGGCCCTTATTGTAACTCTAACGTGAGATTTTAATATATGTCATTGTCTGTGTACAATATATTGCTGAAAGTATTGGGACACACCTCTTAATCATTGAATCCTCTGTCATATGATTCAGTCCCGTTGCCACAGGTGTGTAAAATCCAGCACCTAGCCATGCAGTCTGCCTTTACACACCAACTGTACACACTCCAGCGCGGTACTGGAACAGGATGCCACCATTGCAACAAGTGGTGCAATTTTGTCCCTCCTAGATATTCCACCACCAGCTGTGAGTGGTTTTACTAAGAAAAGGTGAAGCGTTTAGGAACCACAGCTGCAAAATGACAGCAACGTAAAGCTACAGAGCGGGGTCACTAAGCTCTGCTGACCCAGTAACTGCATGCCTTTGTCACCAAGCACAGTGCCGAGTGTCAGCTGAAGTGGTTTAAAGCTGGAGATTGCGAGCCAGGCCATCTCATCCAACATCTAACTGTCTGACCTCACAAATGCTCTTCTGGGTGAATGGGCAAGAGTGGAAGCTGTTAGAGCTGCAAAGGGGGACCAACTCCATGTTAATTCCTATTGAATATTTAGAATAGGAAGGCATCAAAACTCCTGAAGATGTAATGTGTACGTGTCCCAATACTTTTGTCCTCATAGTGTAACTTATTGTATTATTATAATTCGTCATGCTGATGAATGAGGGACAGCAGTTGTGAAATACAGTATGCAGTTCTGCCTCAGCCAGTCTTCCATCAGCGCATCTGTCATACAGTGCCTCTATAAATCTGTGTTTGTCCACTGATTTCATTTTCATTGGTGTGTTTTGGTTGCAGCTGACAGTGCTTATAAACCCTCTAAACTCATCCGCCGCTTCATATGGTTATATAACAAGCTCTCACCCAAGCTGTGAAATTGCCCACTTTACACATACGGTGGAATATTCTGGTATGTGTGTGAATGGTCAGGATAAAAATACCACATTTCAGCAATACACACCGCTGCTGCTAAATCCAAGCCCTGTATTCATGACAGCCAACCCCACTAAACGCAGCTCATCAGTGTGTAGGCAGAGCTGTGTAGCATGAATGGATACAGATATAGTGAACACAAACACAGATGGGGGGATCAAAAGCCCGACACGCTGAATTGTGTGCTGTTGCTGATTCACTTTTGTTTCTCGTCCTGCTTCCGTCTCATCACCGGCGAACGTGTGCACCATTCATTCACTGTCAGAACAGACTGGCAGCACCCACCTTCACCACCTCCATTCACCACTGTTTACTCTTCAGAGGAGAAAATGCGTCCTCCTCCTCTGCCTGGGTGCGAGGCAGAGTGAGGGGTGGGCCTGATGTACAGTTTCGGAGCCACCAGATTAGAAGCACAGCGTTTTTTACAGTTACGCAACCTCTGGAGCGCAGCGGCTCGCTTTCACTTCCTTTTGTTGTTGGTTAAATGGTAGAAATTCAGAAGCCACAAACACAACACGGCGCTCAGAAGGCCTGTCTGCCTGCAGGCACTACACTGCACGTTCATTAGCAAAGCAGCTGGAAGATGCATCAATAAGCAGATGTATACACAGTGCTGTGAACACATTCAGTCCCCTGAGAAAGACAGGATGAAAAAGCAGCTGTCTGAGCAGTAAGTGCTCGGTAAAACACTACTATTAGAATAAAAACTACTTACACTCACACTGAATACTGTACCTAGTGTGTTCATTAAACATGTCTGAAGCTCTCCTCATGGACTCTAGTATTATGTACAGTTATCATCCAACATCTGGTTTGCTAAATCAATCTATCTATCTATCTATCTATCTATCTATCTATCTATCTATCTATCTATCTATCTATCTATCTGTCTGTCTGTCTGTCTGTCTGTCTGTTCTATCTATCTATCTATCTATCTATCTATCTATCTATCTGTCTGTCTGTCTGTCTGTCTGTCTGTCTGTTCTATCTATCTATCTATCTATCTATCTATCTATCTATCTATCTATCTGTCTATCTGTCTGTCTGTCTGTTCTATCTATCTATCTATCTATCTATCTATCTATCTATCTATCTATCTATCTATCTATCTGTCTGTCTGTCTGTCTGTCTGTCTATCTGTCTGTATGTTTTTCTATCTATCTATCTATCTATCTATCTATCTATCTATCTATCTATCTATCTATCTATCTGTCTGTCTGTCTGTCTGTCTGTCTGTCTGCCCATCTATCTATTTATCTGTCTGTCTGTCTATCTATCTATCTATCTATCTATCTATCTATCTATCTATCTATCTATCTATCTATCTGTCTATCTGTCTGTCTGTCAGTCTGCCTGTCTGGCTGCCTATATATCTTTTTGTTTGTTTGTTTGTCTTTCTATTATTATTATTATTATTATTATTACAGTTTTCCTCAGTCGATCTGGTATATTTCTCACATTATGATTTACATCACAACAAGTGCATTTCTCAAAACAGTTAGTGCAAACAGCAAAACATTATGAAATGCCTGCAGAAGCACGTACCTCGTACCTCGCTCAGAATTCTTTGTTTTGCTTCAAAATCAGAAATTTATGTCAGTCAACTTGTCAGTGCCATCAGAATGTCTAGTCTGTGTGTCGTTGCCTATGAACAAGGCAGTCAAAATACTTAGTCATGTTGCCAGTGCAACAGCATACACTGTGAGTATATTCTGAGGGAAACTAGCTAGGCTCTTGATTACAAGATCGCTGCACATTCTGTGGCATATCAACTGAAATGGTACGTGTCACACACAAAATACAAACGTACACAGCCCACAAAGCTGGGAGACTGACAGCAAGAAATTTGTTGACAAAAAAAAATCAGATAGAAAATAATTCAGGAAAGCACGCCATTCTCTGACATAGCAGCACACATTGGGATGCTTCCTCCCCATTGGCCTAGCACATAAATGGTCAGCCATTGGCCAATGATGTTGGCAGGTATATAAAAGTGTGGAGTGGTTCTCTCGATTCCAGCTCCATGATGCACTACAGCACATATAATGCTGGACAAGAAACAGTTACATACATTTCAGCCAGAGCAAATGTGTCAGTATTTTTTGTGTCAGGGTTTTACCCGTACATACTGGCACCGTAGCTCTTTCACCCTGTCACTATTCATTTGAAATGGAACCTAGAACAGCTGTTTCATGCTCATCTGGTGTTGTTTCAGAACCCGGTCAATGGTGGAGATGCTTACAGATTGAATTTCATAAAAATATTGTAGTCCTGTATAACGGCTTGCTGGATCTCCCTCAGCCTTATGGCATTATTTGCTATGCCCATAGCACATATAGTCTCCTACAGCCGAGTGCACTTTACTTACCTTTATTTCATCTGGGACAAACTTATAGACCTTGTCTTTCCATTGCGAGACTTTGTGACACTGCAGTGTTTTGTATCCATATATGTTTGTCAATTGAAGGTTCATTAGATGCACCTCTGACCTATGGTTGAGAGCTATTTGACCAATGGTTAACCTAAACCTTCACAAATCCCCCTTCTTAACTGAAAGCCGAGATTCACCTGAGAACAATTTCATCAATTTAAGATACCAATATTTACCAATATTTGCCAAAAATAAAACCCTAAAGAGATTAAGACATGTTCAGCACATTTGCATGTAATGACCTAGGCAATGGCCTAAAGCCTACATGTTTTGGAGGGTAAGACAATTCAACAGACAGTATCAGTAGAACACATTTTGATAAACATGACAGAAGCAATTAATAATGCAAAAAAACAGCAGACAAAAGAACTTGAAACATGGTGAGAAATTATATTATAATGTGCACATGTGACAAGGAGATGTGGAGATTTCTGAGAATTGAGATTGTTGAGAATTCTGATCTGAGAAATGAACCAGATTGACTGAGAAAACTGTATTACTAGTATTATTTATAGTAATCATTTGAATTGGTTTGGTAAATCAGTGCTTAATGATTGTAAATCAAGTGAGCCGCTGATGGAATTGGGCAGTCTGTCTGTCTATCTTTCTCTTTGTCTGTCTATCTATCTTTCTGTCTGTTTATCTGTTCATTGGCCTGTCCATTCAGTCATCCATCCATCCAGTTATGATTTTGTATCACTGTAATAATAATAATAATAATAATAATAATAATAATAGCAATACTACTACTACTACTAATAATAATAATAATAATAATAACAATAATAATAATAACAATAATAACAGCAATAACACTACTACTAACAACAACAACAATAATAATAATAAGAAGAAGAATAGTAATAACAGCAATACTACTACTACTACTACTACTAATAATAATAACAATAATAATAATAATAACAATAATAACAGCAATAACACTACTACCAACAACAACAACAATAATAATAATAAGAAAAAGAATAGTAATAACAGCAATACTACTACTACTACTACTACTAATAATAATAATAATCACAACAACAATACTACTACTACTACTACTACCACTAATAATAATAATAATAATAATAATAATAATAACAATAATAACAGCAATAACACTAACAACAACAACAATAATAATAATAAGAAGAAGAATAGTAATAACAGCAATACTACTACTACTACTACTACTAATAATAATAATAATAATAACAATAATAACAGCAATACTACTACTACTACTACTAATAATAATAATAATAATAAGAAGAAGAAGAAGAAGAAGAATAGTAATAACAGCAATACTACTACTACTACTACTACTAATAATAATAATAAGAAGAAGAAGAAGAAGAAGAAGAAGAAGAAGAAGAAGAAGAATAGTAATAACAGCAATACTACTACTACTACTACTACTAATAATAATAATAATAATAATGTTGTCAGCTCTCCAGTGCTGTAGAGGGCGCTGGTGGCGCATTAACGCACTTCTTTGTGTCACGTGACACCGGGATCATTTTAACCGTTTGTGGACGGTCTAGTGTGTGAATAGTGTGTGTGTGAGTGTGTGTGTGAGTGTGTGTGTGTGAGTCTGGTGGTTTGTGTAGATAACTCCGTTTGCTATGCGGTATAGAGGTGTAGTAGCATGTTCGGCTGGACTCGGAGCTGTTAGCTAGCGGAAACTAAACACCAGCTAACTGTGATTACCCGGAGCTCCAGTCTGCTGCAGCCTGACAGACACTCAGAGAGACTGACCGACACACACAGAGAGACTGACCGACACACACACACACAGAGACTGACCGACACACAGAGAGACTGACCGACACACACACACAGAGAGACTGACAGACACACACACACACACACACAGAGACTGACAGACACACACACACACACACAGAGAGACTGACAGACACACACACACACACAGAGAGACTGACAGACACACACACACACACACACACACACAGAGAGACTGACAGACACACACACACACACACAGAGAGACTGACAGACACACACACACACACACACAGAGAGACTGACAGACACACACACACACACACAGAGAGACTGACAGACACACACACACACACAGAGAGACTGACAGACACACACAGAGACTGACAGACACACACACAGAGAGAGAGAGAGAGAGATGGCAGGAGGTCTGATGGAGTATGAAACCGAGATGTTCCTGAGTCTCTTCAGTACTGATGGTTTACTGGTGTGTGCTGAAGGGCTCGGTGTGGACCGCATTCTGCTGCAGTTCATGAAGGTTTACTCTGAGGAGGGGAGTCTGGTCCTGCTGCTCAACACCACCACTCCTGAACAGGTAGCTCGACAGTACAGCTAGATCCTGCTGCCTGTTAACAGAGGCCATTAAAACCTGCTGCTTTTGCTTCTTAGTGGGTTGAATTGAATTCCACAGTTTCCATTAGAGAAACTACAAATAACCACTGTAAATAACCACTGTAAATAACCACTGTAAATAACCACTAGCCATTAGATTACCCGCAGAACCAGCGACACATCCCTTGGAGCTATTAGGGTCTTTTACAGTGTGTTATTAACCCCAGGAAACACTAAATACCCTTTCAAACCTTCCAGGAGACAACAGAACCCACAGTAAACAGCTCTGACAGCTTTCTGAAAGGATGAGTAATAGTGTTAGTTAGTGTTGTGCTGATACTGGCGCTCAGTATCGGTATCAGCGATACAGAGCACCGATATCATGAAGCTCACTGACGCCCAACTTTGTTTATTTTAAATACAACATTTTTGTTTGCAGACTTTATTATGAAATCAAACGTTAAAACAATCAGTAAAAGCCAGTCATAAATAGTTATTACCATTAAACAGACATTTAATGAACTTTTACAGCCCTTTTTCTTTCCATGTGGTGTTTTCTTGGTTCTGAGTTTCAGCAGCTTGTTTAAAGGCCAGACACCGAAGTTTAGTAGCTTTTAACCTGGATGATTTGCTGCAGAAGCACTTTTTGTTTCTAAACTGGTGTTTTTTCACTGCTCTGAAATGTTAATTTTACACACCGATTAAAAAGCTGATTGGTTGAGCTTTGCAAGAACATGCTTCCCTACTTGCACGTGTTTCTGCATCGAGATCATTTTTTCAAAGCTCTGAAACTTTTCAAATGTGCAGTTTTTCTACCAGTAAACACTGTTCTTTCAAGCTTATTATAAAAAAAAACTATCTGTAAAAAGTGGAACACTATAAATATCAGGATTTATAGCCATCTATCCAGTATTTAAGTCAGAGTTGGTATCGGTACACTGTATCGGCGGATACTTAAATATGATATCAGTTTCAGAAGGGGGAAACTGAGTGGTATCTGTGTATCCCTAGTGTTAGTGATGCACCGCAATGGAAATTCTGTGCTGATGTAGATCTGGGCAATATGACAATATTTTATGGTATTGTGATACATTTTGTAATCGTGATACACAGTATGCTTTTATGAGTGTATTGTGGAAATTGTCCGGCCTTAAAGAACACTGATTAACTGCATGCTTCATTACTAAGAGTGTAATCAGTCTTATTTAGTTCAGTGAAGTACATTTGGAATAAAAATCACGATACTCAGAGTATTTGGATGGGAATAAATCTACTGTTGGTACACTTTGTCTACATGACAAAATATTGCGATATTGAGATACCAAATATTGTATATCGTAAACAAATATCTTTAAATGTTGTAATAGAAAGTTTTTCAATATCGCCCAGCTCTAGGCTGATGCCGATATCCCATATTTTCCATGTGCTTGTCTACCAATACAGGTACATAAACCTTTCTAAATATGTAGAAATTGGGACTACAGATAAAGTACAAATATTACCAATACAGATATTTTGGTGCAGTGGTCTCCTCTAGGTTAAAAAATGTATCAGATGCCAGTCTAAGATCTAAACATATGTCCAATGCCATTACAAATACAGCAACGTTTAATGAAATATCACTTACAGCTGGAGAGATTTGGCCTCCCACGTCTAAAAATAAGGGGTATGTTGATCATACCCCCATTCAATAACAGACTTTACAGTATTTGTTATTATTTGCTTTAATAATAGTCTTTAACAGAGCCCATGACCACTTGGGTCCCTCTTACTGGGTCTAAAGGTTCGACCCTTATTCGCTGAGACCGACATAACTGCACATACAGCAGTTTAAACATGTCCATGATAGTGTTGCATGGTTATTAACCCCAATTAAATATCTCAAAATCATAATCCATAATCCTTAGTCATTTCTGTGTTTTGTTTTGTTATTAATAGAATTAATAGTAATAATGAATATTAAATATTTATTTATATTAAATAATTGTTAGCAGGCACCACTGGTAGTTGAATGTTTATACGGATGTATGGATGTCTGAGTGAGGTGGTAACTAATGGTGGTAACTGTTGCAGGAATACTTCACAGAGCAGTTGAGAGCCGAGGGAGTGAGCCATCTTCCCCAGACCGTCAACAGTGACGTACAGAGCAGTGAGCGCTACCAGGTTTACACTCAAGGAGGCGTGCTGTTTGTGACCAGTCGCATCCTGGTGGTCGACTTCCTCACCGACAAGATTCCTGCGCACCTCATTTCAGGTAATCCGCAGAGTAGGGATGCACTGCTATGGCAGAGCTAAGCCGGTGACGATAACTGTACAACTTTGAATAGCCAAATTGCACATGATGATTATTGTAAATATTTACATTTGTATTAGAATATTAATTATATTTCATATTTAATGTAAACCAATGAGCCAAAACCTTAGGACCCTAATATGCTTAATATGCTGTTGGTTGTTAACATGCTGCCAAAACGCCTCACCTTACAAGACCTCTGAAGGTAGTTCTTTGAATTGAAGTGTGTGTGTGAGTTGGAGCTGCCACTGATTGGTTGTTTGATTGTTGTTCCAGAGCATCCCATGGGTACACATACCCTGTTGTCCATGTTATGTTAAAAAAAAAAAAAACAGGGCTTATTGGTCCAGACAACCTTCTTCTATTGCTTCAAGATCCAGTTTTGACGCTCATGTGTCTGTTGTAGCTTGGATGCTGTGACCGGATGTGATGCACTGTGTTGTGGAATATTTCCTTCCATAACAATCATTAAACACTGTACATTTGTACTGCAGTAGCCTTTCTGTCTCATCTATTCTGTCAGAATAGATGAGACGACCTCTATTGCTCATGTGCACGGATGATCAGCCAACACTCTGCCGACGATCTGTGGTTTGTTCCTCCTTGGATCACTATCATAGATACTCACCACTGCTGACTTGGTAACACACCACAGGTCTTGCTTTTTTGGGGAAGCTTTGACCCAAGTTGTCTGGCCATCACAAGTTGATGAGAAGCAACTGCTCAGTTACAGTCTAACATGCTCTATATGGACAAAAGTGCTGGGACACAACTCTTAATCATTGAATCCAGTCATTTGATTCAGTCCCGTTGCCACAGGTGTATAAAATCGAGCACCTAGCCATGCAGTCTGCCTTCACACACACACATTAATGAAGGACTGGGTGGTTCTACAGGGCTCACTGAATTCCAGTGTGGTTTTAGAATAGGATGCCACCGCAGCGACAAGTCAGTTGGTGAAATTTCTTCCCTCCTAGATAGTCTGTGTTTAGGAAGAGCAGACCATGTGTCCCAGTACTTTTGCCCATATATTGTACATCCCAGAAGCTTTACCTGCACTGTTAATCAACTTTATTTACTTAAACCGTCATAATGTATTGGCTTATTGGTGTAAGACAGTGTACCCCTACCACATGCATATGGTGGTTGATTTTACATAAGGCTGATAGTTGAGATGGTCTGTGTTGTTACGTTGCAGGAATCCTGGTCTACCGTGCTCATAAAATCATTGAATCATGTCAAGAGGCCTTCATTCTACGACTGTACCGACAAAAGAACAAGACTGGCTTCATCAAGGCCTTCACAGACAAAGCCACAGCTTTCTCTACCGGCTTCTGTCAGGTTGAGCGAGTCATGAGGAACCTTTTTGTGAAGAAACTCTTTCTCTGGCCCAGGTAGAAGCAGACTTACTAGTGCATCTGTCTGAAAGTAGCAGATCATCTGCACTCTTACAAATTATTACTATCAGATCCAAATTCTCCAGCTTTTGAGAATGTTATGGCCCAAACACTGGATCATTTTAATACAGAAGACGTTTCAGCTCTGTGTATCTGTTGGTCTCATTTAGGTTCCAGGCCTCTGTGAACACCGTTCTGGACAGGCACAAGCCGGATGTGGTGGAGCTGCACGTGTCTTTAACTCCAGCCATGAGGGCCATCCAGAGCTCCATTCTGGACATCATGAATGCCTGCCTTAAGGAGCTCAAGCGCTACAATCCAACACTGGAGGCAGAGGACCTCTCTCTGGAGAACACCCTTGGCAATGCCTTTGAGAAGGTGGGAGTATCCTCCCTACACTTGCCCCTACAAAGTGGTAGTGAGTGTCTAAGATATGAGGCACTGTACGGCAAGAACCTTGTTTCTCCATTACATTGTACTACATTGAATTTCATGATGAATGCGCCAATAGAAATGTCTACTGGTCCAATTTTTTTTACATTGACTTCCATTGAAAGTAAGAAGGTGTTTTTCCTTCTTCTGTAAAGTTGTTATTTTGGAGAAACATGGTTTTTGAATGACAGTGATGATATAGATATTGAATCTTGTTAATTGCTCAGTGCAACTGTGTGTAGTTGGTTTGAGTACTGTGTATAGTCTAGGGTGGCAACAACTAATTAACATTAATAATAATGTTTGATTTGATGACATTTGTGTAGTCCTTTACATCACATGACTGAATGAGGGAAAATACATTTGGCATATGCACAAACTAAAAAAGACAAACACTGTAAGAGAGGTGTGAGAGAAACACTGCATCCATGGACAAGCTCAGTTTGGCAGAGAGTATGCAAAGGTTTGGGCACCTATGGTCAAGAGTGAGTAAAAGATGAATGGACTTTTTATAGTCTTTAAATAAATGAAGAGCAAAAAAAGGAAAAGTTTGGGCATCCTGCTTGGTTAGTACTTGGTAACATCCTCTTTGACAAATATCACTGTTTAAATGCTTTTAATAGCAGCCAAAAGTCTTTTAGTTCTTGTTTGGGGTATTTTCCCCCTTTCCTTTCGTCCATTCTTGCAAAAAGCTTCTAGTTCTGTGAGATTCTTGGGCTGTCTTGCTGAGCTGCTCTTTTGAGGTCGTCCATTGTGGCTTTCGAGGTGTGTTTAGGGTCATTACCCTGCCGTGGAAGACATCCTCCGTGTGCAACCCAGTGATGAAATTTGAGCACCCAATGAATGCCATACTGTGTCTGTGATCTTTGTTTTCCCATAGACCATTCGCCATTACCTTGACCCCCTGTGGCATCAGCTGGGGGCTAAGACCAAATCTCTGGTGCAGGACCTGAAGGTTTTACGCACCCTGCTGCTCTACCTCACCCAGTACGACTGTGTCACTTTCCTCAACCTGCTGGAGTCCCTGCACTCCAGCCAGAAGAACTTTGGCAGCAACTCGGGTAGGGCTGATTGAGGAGCTGTGATGCAGCAGAATATTTGGTTATTTATTCTGACGAATAAAAGCTTAGTGTGCTCCCTCTTCTCTGTGTCTACAGGATGGCTGTTCCTGGACTCGAGTACGTCTATGTTTGTGAATGCCCGTAGTCGCGTGTATCGCATCCCTGAGTCAAAAAAGAAGCTCAAAGTTGGCGAAGTGGACCCAAAAAGCAGCGTCTGTGGTATGTTGTTTCAACCACCGTTTCAGTGGAATGGGTTGGGCGACGTTCATATTTCGAAGTGTCTGCTGGGTCTAACACAGAGGGAGAGAGAGTTAACTGTGCTAAATGTTTTTCAGCCATTATCTGTCAATTGCAATATGATTGATATCAGTGAGTAAGTTTACATGCACTCATAAATCTAATCATACCGGGCTCAGAGTGGCTTAGCGGTTTAATGCACTACCACTAGTTCACTGTGCCATCAGCAGCTGGAGTCTGAGAGCACACAATTGGCCATGCTGTCTTCAGGTGGGTAGATGTTGCTCTTTCCCCTCATCACTCTTAAGCGATGTTGGTCGGCACAGGCGTCTGTTAGCTGGTACAGTGGAGCTGGGGACCTGGTGCTTTCCTCTGGCTCCTTTCCTATTATTGTTGGGAGCATTGCTAGTGCTAAGGGGAGCTACGGACTGGTGGATTAATTGGCATTAGCAAATTAGGAGAAAAAAGGGAAAACGTATAAAAATCTGTTCATAATTGATTTCTGCAATTATCTTATTATTCAAGTGGACATGTAAACAACATGCTCCGATTTCTCATATTAGTGTGATCTAGAAATCCTATAATGAGTGAGTGTTTTTTTGTGCACTTCATAGCAGATAACTGTAGAAAATCTGATTTTGTCTGTTTACATGCACTTGAGTAATCCGATAATAGTAAATTCCAGTTCCACATGAGTCAGACCAACAACCAGCCAATAAACTCGCAGAATAAGACGTGAGGTAAACATCATGTAACATCAAACTTGACGCCACAGCTTTTTTACACAGTGAGCCACAATATGAACATGCATCATCTAGCAGATGAAGAATCTTTAAATCCTGCAGTTTCAGAGCCGCTTCGTCTCTGTCGCCGTCTCACTGCTTCATTTCTGACACCACAGCCTGTTTTCACACGTGCACAGACTGAGAAATCCAAGAATACTTAGGAGTATACACACACTGAGAAACCAGATTACTGATCTAAAGACCAGCTCTCTATTGGATTTCTAGACCTTTCTCCTATCCAAGAAATCGGAGTATGCTGTTTACATGACCACTCAAATAATATTTGGATAACTGCAGAAATCTGATAATTTTAGCTCAGTAATTAGATTTCTCACTGCATCTGTACTCTTAAGTGGAGTATTCTCAAATGCGAGACGACGACAGAACACTATTTATTAGCAATTTTGAAACTAAAGGATTTAAATATTTTTCATCATCTAGATGATCTATGTTCATAATTGTGTTAAAAAAAAAAGCTGCAGCATGAAGTTTGGCTGGTTGCAAAGCAGAATTTAAAGCAGATTGCTGCCTGACTCTTGTAGTAAACCTTCAGCTCACTATTATCTGATTACTTAAGTGCATATAAACACATTGATCAGATTACTGACAAAATCTGATGTTCTGCAGTTATCGGTTTATGAAGTGCATGTAAACACACTCCGTGTTTATCTTTAGTGATAATGATTGTTTGTCTCAAGTCTGACAACAAAGCTCTTTTCCACCATTAAAGGAATAATTTGGTGAAAAATCTAATGAACATGTTTTATCACTGACCCGGGATGCAGCTGATTCACCAATATCAACCAATGTTTGGTATTCCATGTGTTGCTTTAGTTTAGAATGGGAGATGGCCTTAGATGGTCACCAATCTCATTTCTGTTAATGAAATGTGTTTCAGCCTCCTTAGAACATATCCACATCTTCATCTGTTTATTGCAGACAAATTAATGAGGGTTAGAACATGGTATTACAACTTCTTTAAGTTCATAAACACCAAAGCAAATGAATCTGCAGATCGGATTTGTGGGGGGTTTATAAAGTTTAAATAAGCGTTCCAGTATTTAGATTAAAAATTAAATAAGGTCTATTTGTGCTGTTTTACTGTTTTATTTAAAAAATATGTGTTTATGTAGTTTTGATGGATGTTTATTACACTTGGCCGTGTATTTATGAAGATGAGATTGGTGAAGTTAGCAAAAATCCAGTGTTTACTAAAGATATTAAACATGCCGTGGGTGACTGACTGCAGCTGTAAGTGATAAATCCCGTTCATTTGAAATAATTTAGCTTTGAACATGTGCAGACAATTACGCAGCAAAGTTGCTGACCACCATCTGAAGGTGAAAAGCAATGCTTTCGGACAGAACTGTTGACATTGTGACGATAGTATCAAATTACCAACCCTTAGCAGTAGTATATGGCGTTTTACAGATACAGAATGTCTGATATAAGACCTGTGTGTGTGTGTGTGTGTGTGTGTGTGTGTGTGTGTGTGTGTGTGTGTGTGTGTGTGTGTGCGCGCAGCCCCTTTGAAAAAAGAGCTTGTGCTGGAGAAAAATCCAAAGTGGGAAGCTTTGACCGAAGTTCTCCAAGAAATTGAGAAGGAAAACAGCAGCAGCTCTGAGCATGAACCAGGTAAGGCCTTTACACATGCAGCATTATCTCGTTCACTATCTCTCTGGCTTTGTATTGGCCTTCAGATTACCAGGTCTGTGTGTTGTGCAGGTCGTGTGTTGATCTGTGCTAGCGATGACCGGACGTGTGCTCAGCTGAAGGAGTACATCCAGAGTGGAGCAGACTCGCTACTCTGTCGTCTTTACTCGCGCACAATTGGGAAAGACGAGCCTCCACCAGCTCAAGACAAAGCTAAACGAGGCAACGGCTGGCCCAGGAAAGACGTAGGGAAGTCCGCCAGAGGCAAGAAGCCAAAAACCAAAAGTGCCAAACCCAGGGTGAAGAAACAGAGAGCTTCTCTGACCCTCACGCAAATAGTGGGGCAGGACAAAGAAGGTGATATGGAACAGGTGGGCAGCAGTGGTGATGAGGGAGGACCTGAGGACGTGGAGGAGGAAGAGGCAGAAGAGGAGGAAGAAGAAATTCTACTAAATCTTTCCTCTGATTCCTACTACGGCATTCTGAAAGAGCCCTTGACTGTCATTCATCCCCTGAAAGGGTGCTCTGATCCGTACAGTCTCACACGAGTGCTACAAGAAGTGGAGCCCATGTTCGTGGTGCTGTATGACGCTGAGCTCAGCTTTGTGCGCCAGCTGGAGGTCTACAAAGCCAGCAGACCAGGAAAGCCTCTCAGGTACTGAATTCTGTACAACAGGGGTTTTCAACCTAAGGGATGGAGCTGCCAGGGGGTCCATCAGTTGTCACTGTTTCACAATATTTCAGACCAGGAGAGAAATGGTCCAAACCTCTTTTTATATTAAGTTCCATTCTACGGTACTAATGTTTTTCCTTCTGTGAAGCTTGGAGATATGAGACCTTCACCATTCCCATTATTATTTTCTGACATCTACACAAAGTCAAATTTAGACATCCTAAACCTACAGCACATCTAATATTGGGTTAAATGTCCTTTAGGAAGTTACACCATGACCAGGTGCCATAAACAAGCTTCTGGCAGAATTCTGGTTGGATATTGAACCACTCCTCCTCGCCTAATTAATAGAGTTTCATTTAATTTCCTGGCATGGACCTGACCTTTAAGCACCATCCACATTTGTGACGGTCAGGACTTTGGGAAGGCCATTCCTAAGGCATTGTTAGCCTGCTTTATCAATTCCAATGCCCCCTTTGAATGTGTGTTTAGGGTTATTGTCACCAAATTGTGATACAGACCAGACCAGAATGTTTGTAAACATACAAGTTAATGGGACATACTTTCAGGCATGTAACTCTTAAAGCTGAGCAGATTATTTTAAGTAGCGGTACATGAGTAAATGAATAAAACCAAAAATAAAGCAGTGTTTTATTCTGTTTCCTGTCAGACCCAGTAGGGGGCGCTGGTAACCACAGGATAAACCTGCGTAGCCGTTGAGGTTTTTTTATTTATGTTGTTTTTTGGCCACAGGGCATCACAAAACACTGGCAGAAATGCCAGAATTGATTAGGTTTAGCATTTTCCCCCTTCAGTTTTTATGATATGTTGTGTAAATGTCCCTCAGGATTAGTACAAAACCCCATTATTTCAGTGCAGCGCTATTGGCAGAAGTAAGTTTAACATTATAGTGATACTGATTTTGCCCTATAGTAAAATGTATTAGTGCTTAAAATTTCATATATACAGTGTGTGTGTGTGTGTGTGTATATACAGTACAGGCCAAAAGTTTGGACACGCCTTCTCATTCAATGCGTTTTCTGTATTTTCATGACTATTTACATTGTAGATTCTCACTGAAGGCATCAAAACTATGCATGAACACATGTGGAGTTATGTACTTAACAAAAAAAGGTGAAATAACTGAAAACATGTTTTATATTCTAGTTTCTTCAAAATAGCCACTTTGATTACTGCTTTGCACACTCTCAATGAGCTTCAAGAGGTAGTCACCTGAAATGGTTTTCCAACAGTCTTGAAGGAGTTCCCAGAGGTGTTTAGCACTTGTTGGCCCCTTTGCCTTCACTCTGTGGTCCAGCTCACCCCAAACCATCTCGATTGGGTTCAGGTCCGGTGACTGTGGAGGCCAAGTCATCTGCACTCCATCACTCTCCTTCTTGGTCAAATAGCCCTTACACAGCCTGGAGGCGTGTTTGGGGTCACTGTCCTGTTAAAAAATAAATTATGGTCCAACTAAACGCAAACCAGATGGGATGGCATGTCGCTGCAGGATGCTGCGGTAGCCATGCTGGTTCAGTGTGCCTTTAGTTTTGAATAAATCTACAACAGTGTCACCGGCAAAACACCCCCACAACATCACAGCTCCTCCTCCATGCTTCACAGTGGGAACCAGGCATGTGGAATCCATCCTTTAACCTTTTCTGCGTCTCACAAAGACACGGCGGTTGGAACCAAAGATCTCAAATTTGGACTCATCAAACCAAAGCACAGATTTCCACTGGTCTAATGTCCATTCCTTGTGTTTTTTGCCCCAAACAAATCTCTTCTGCTTGTTGCCTTTACTTAGCAGTGGTTTCCTAGCAGCTATTTGACCATGAAGGCCTGATTTGCGCAGTCTCCTCTTAGCAGTTGTTCTAGAGATGGGTCTGCTGCTAGACCTCTGTGTGGCATTCAACTGGTCTGTGATCTGAGCTGCTGTTAACTTGCAATTTCTGAGGCTGGTGACTCGGATGAACTTGTCCTGAGAAGCAGAGGTGACTCTTGGTCTTCCTTTCTTGGGTCGGTCCTCGTGTGTGCTGTAGCGCTTGATGGTACTTTTGTGATTCCACTTGGGGAAACATTTAAAGTTTCCGGACTGACTGACCTTCATTTCTTAAAGTAACGATGGCCACTCGTTTTTCTTTAGTTAGCTGATTGGTTCTTGCCATAATATGAATTTTAACAGTTGTCCAATAGGGCTGTCGGCTGTGTAGTAACCTGACTTCTGCACAACACAACTGATGATCCCAACACTATTGATAAAGCAAGAAATTTCACTAATTAACCCTGATAAGGCACACAATGCCAAGAGTGTACAAAGCAGTAATCAGAGCAAAGGGTGGCTATTTTGAAGAAACTAGAATATAAAACGTAAATATGTTTCACCTTTTTTTGTTAAGTACATAACTCCACATGTGTTCATTCATAGTTTTGATGCCTTCAGTGAGAATCTACAACGTAAATAGTCATGAAAATACAGAAAACGCATTGAATGAGAAGATCTGTCCAAACTTTTGGCCTGTACTCTATATATGAGAAATCCAAAAAAAACATAGAATTATATATTTTATATATGTTTTATATTTAATATATTATTATTATTATTATATATATTTTTATTTTATTTTATTTTTAAATTACCTTAAATCAAACCCTGCTACCAGCCGGAGCTGCTATTTCTTTCAACATTTATGGAAAATTGTGTCTTGATATGTTTTATTATTTTTTTTTTTTTAATGCCTCATTTGTCCTTCACAGGGTGTATTTTCTCATTTATGGCGGCTCAACAGAGGAGCAGCGGTATCTGACAGCCCTGTGTAAAGAGAAACGAGCATTCGAGCATCTGATAAGGTCTGCATGCTTTCATCATTAGTTTCCTCTAAACTGTTACTGTTGGTTGATGTTTAATATGAGTTCACTTTTCTTCTCATGGTTTATCTTCTTTGCTATGTTTTTAAATCCAGGGAAAAAGCCAGCATGGTGGCTCCAGAGGAGAGAGAAGGCCGAGAGGACACAAACCTGGACCTGGTCCGCAGCTCTGAACCCGCTAATGCTACAACCAACACTCGCAAAGCTGGTAAATCCATCATCTATCTATCATCACTTTAAAGTGATTGTTTCCCCCTTTAGGCCAGTTGTACCCTGTTGTATCTTTATTCAAATGCATTTTTGGCCAAACGGTTGCCTTAATGCACCCAGATCAGTTTTAGATTATTTCATATCTGAAAATTCATTTATTACAGTATTTGAAACACACTCTCACTGACTGTTCCTCCTCAGGTGGACAGGAGGTAGTTAAGGAGCCGTCTCGAGTCATCGTCGACATGAGGGAGTTCCGCAGCGAGCTCCCGTCGCTGCTGCACCGGCGAGGGCTGGACATCGAGCCCGTCACTCTGGAGGTGGGCGATTACATCCTGACCACCGAGATCTGCGTGGAGAGGAAGAGCGTGAGCGACCTGATCGGCTCGCTGCAGAGCGGCCGCCTGTACACGCAGTGCCTCTCCATGAGCCGCTTCTACCGCCGGCCTGTGCTGCTCATCGAGTTCGACCCGGCCAAGCCTTTCTCGCTGGTGGCTCGCAGCGACATGCGGCAGGAGATTTCCGCCAACGACATCACCTCCAAACTGACTCTCCTCACCCTGCATTTCCCGCGCCTCAGACTGCTGTGGTGCCCGTCCCCCCACGCCACCGCCGAGCTCTTTCAGGAGCTGAAGCGCGGCCGGTCCGAGCCAGACGCCGACGTCGCCCAGGCCATCACAGCAGAGTCTGAGACGGTGGAGGAGTCGGCTGACCTTTACAACCCCGGACCTTACGACTTCCTGCTGCGTATGCCTGGAGTCAACGTCAAAAACTTCAGGGGGCTCGTCAAACACGCGGCCAGCCTGGCCGAGCTGCTCGCTGTGAGCCAGGAGACCCTCAGCGACATTTTGGGCAGCAGCAGCAACGCTAAACAGCTGTATGAGTTTCTACACAACACCATGGATGTAGCATCAGTTCAGAGGAAAAGGCAGACTGCAAAGTAATGGAATCTGAAATCTGGGGAAGGTCTTTGTCTCTGAATTGTGTCTTAAATTATATTTGAGTATTATTTTTAATGTTAAATTAACGTTTCCATTTTTGTATTTAAGGACTTTGCTATAAAAATGAATAAAATGATAAAATGAATAAAAATTTAATGAATGAGAATTCAGGAGAAATTAAGATTTTTTTGGAAGTGTAACGACTGTAAATACACATTTGATAATTGATAAACTAATATTAGCATCCCATCCCAGTTGGAGTAAATCATGCTTCAGATTGGTATATGACATACAGTCTTGTAAGGAATATAGGACACCCCCCATTAAAAACTTTAATAATGTTAGGCCATCGTAACATAATTTTAGTCCACAGGTATCGGATATTTTTAAAGACGGGGGGGGTGTTCTGTCCACATGAAAACGATCACTGAAAACAGCTTTGTGAAGACTCTCTCCAAAGTAGAGATTTTTAAAAACACAGTTTTCAGTCTCGTCGTGTGGATGTGGGAACAGCAGAGCTTTATGCAAATTCTGTAGTCACAAATCTCCTGACACCTTACACATACAGTATTTGATCTATATTTAAAAAATGAGAGATGGAGGTAATAACAAAACCAATAAAACTGAAAAAGAAAATCTGCAGACGATTAGAACATTGTTAGAGGGGATTTGGAGGACCAGTCGTATTAAAACCTCAGACATTTCGTTTGGTTTGCTCTACATTGTTTAAGTAAGTAGTTTCACCAGGGCCAGATTCAAAGAGCTCTCTGAGGCCTAAAAAAGAAGGTTGTAGATGCAGAAGAAGCTTAAAACAGTTAGACATCAGACTGTGTGCCACTGTCTGTGAAATAATTTACATGTGGAAAACATTTAAAACAGCTGCCAAAATGCCAATGTGAATGTAGCCATAGTGACTCAAATCTGATTTAAAAAGATCAGATTTCATGACAGTCCTGAAAAAAACAGATTTGTGTCACATTAAGGCAAAAAATCAGATTTGAGTCACTCCAGCCTGGTAATGTGAGCAAAGCCATAGTGACTCAAGTCTGATTTGAAAAGATTGGACTGGACATGTCCACACAGCCCTGAAAAAAAAATCAGATTTGAGTCACATTAAGGCAAAACAATCAGATTTGACTCAGTCCAGTCTGGTAATGTGAACAAAGCCATATTGACTCAATTCTGATTTGAAAAGATCGGATTGGACGTGCCCACACAGCCCTGAAAAAATCTGATCTGAGTCACTCCAGCATGATAATGTAAACCTAGCCATAGTGACCCAAGTCTGATTTAAAAAGACTGGACATGTCCACACAGCCCTGAAAATATCAGATCTGTGTCCCATTCAAAGGTGTCAAAAGTATTCACATTCATTTCTCAGGTAGAAGTGGAGATACTAGGGTTTAAAGGACTTCTATAGAAGTTAAAGTATCAACTTAAGCTTTTTACTCAAGTAAAAGTGTAAAAATATGAAGAGTAGTTGCCTATTGTAAGTATTGTAATGGTGCAAAAAGTCAAACTTCAGAGGCGTGCGATCAATAAGCTTTATTGGAAGGTAAATGTGGATCTTAGTCGGGACATTTCACTCCAGTTCTCTTGAGTCTCTGTCATGGACGTCTTCATACTAGGCTACATCCGTCTGTTATGTCCTTGCTGGAGTGTGACGGGACATGTGCAGGTGCAATGGATCGCTTACAAACCAATAGGGAGTCAGAATAGTGTATGTTTATACTTCTCATCCAACCACAATCAGATTCACACTTTCCAGAAGGAGCGATTTATCTGGATAGTTTTTTTTTTTTTTTAAACGATGACAAGCCGGAATAAAAACAAACTGAAATGAAATAGGAGTAACAAGACTGTTTTTAAATGTAAGGAGTAGAAAGTGCAGATAATTGGGTGAAAATGTAAGGAGTAGAAGTAAAAAGTTTAGATCACCAAAATTTCTACTTAAGTAAGGTAACAAAGTATTTGTATTTTGTCACATTAAGGCAAAAACTCCAGCCTGGTAATGTGAACAAAGTCACAGTGACTCTGATTGAAAAAGATCGGATTGGACATGTCTACACAGCCCTGAAAAAAATCAGATTTCAGTCACTCCAGCCTGGTAATGTGAACAAAGCCATAGTGACTCAATTCTGATTAGAAAAGATCGGATTGGACGTGTCCACACAGACCTGACAAAAAATTCAGATCTGAGTCACATTAAGGCAAAACAATCAGATTTGACTCAGCCCAGCCTGGTAATGTGAACAAAGCCATTGTGACTCAAGTCTGATTTGAAAAGATCGGATTGGACGTGTCCACACAGACCTGACAAAAAAATCTAATCTGAATCACATTAAGGCAAAACAATCAGATTTGGCTCAGCCCAGCCTGGTAATGTGAACAAAGCCATATTGACTCAATTCTGATTAGAAAAGATCGGATTGGACGTGTCCACACAGACCTGACAAAAAAATCAGATCTGAGTCACATTAAAGGCAAAAAAAACAATCAGATTTGACTCAGCCCAGCCTGGTAATGTGAACAAAGCCATTGTGACTCAAGTCGGATTAGAAAAGATCGGATTGGACGTGTCCACACAGACCTGACAAAAAAATCAGATCTGAGTCACATTAAAGGCAAAAAAAAACAATCAGATTTGACTCAGCCCAGCCTGGTAATGTGAACAAAGCCATATTGACTCAATTCTGATTAGAAAAGATCGGATTAGACGTGTCCACACAGACCTGACAAAAAATTAGATCTGAGTCACATTAAGGCAAAACAATCAGATTTGACTCAGCCCAGCCTGGTAATGTGAACAAAGCCATTGTGACTCAAGTCTGATTTGAAAAGATCGGATTGGACGTGTCCACACAGACCTGACAAAAAAATCTGATCTGAGTCACATTAAGGCAAAACAATCAGATTTGACTCAGCCCAGCCTGGTAATGTGAACAAAGCCATATTGACTCAATTCTGATTAGAAAAGATCGGATTGGACGTGTCCACACAGACCTGACAAAAAAATCAGATCTGAGTCACATTAAAGGCAAAAAAAACAATTAGATTTGACTCAGCCCAGCCTGGTAATGTGAACAAAGCCATATTGACTCAATTCTGATTAGAAAAGATCGGATTGGACGTGTCCACACAGACCTGACAAAAAAATCTGATCTGAGTCACATTAAGGCAAAACAATCAGATTTGACTCAGCCCAGCCTGGTAATGTGAACAAAGCCATATTGACTCAATTCTGATTAGAAAAGATCGGATTAGACGTGTCCACACAGACCTGACAAAAAATTAGATCTGAGTCACATTAAGGCAAAACAATCAGATTTGACTCAGCCCAGCCTGGTAATGTGAACAAAGCCATTGTGACTCAAGTCTGATTTGAAAAGATCGGATTGGACGTGTCCACACAGACCTGACAAAAAAATCAGATCTGAGTCACATTAAAGGCAAAAAAAACAATTAGATTTGACTCAGCCCAGCCTGGTAATGTGAACAAAGCCATATTGACTCAATTCTGATTAGAAAAGATCGGATTGGACGTGTCCACACAGACCTGACAAAAAAATCTGATCTGAGTCACATTAAGGCAAAACAATCAGATTTGACTCAGCCCAGCCTGGTAATGTGAACAAAGCCATATTGACTCAATTCTGATTAGAAAAGATCGGATTAGACGTGTCCACACAGACCTGACAAAAAATTAGATCTGAGTCACATTAAGGCAAAACAATCAGATTTGACTCAGCCCAGCCTGGTAATGTGAACAAAGCCATTGTGACTCAAGTCTGATTTGAAAAGATCGGATTGGACGTGTCCACACAGACCTGACAAAAAAATCAGATCTGAGTCACATTAAAGGCAAAAAAAACAATTAGATTTGACTCAGCCCAGCCTGGTAATGTGAACAAAGCCATTGTGACTCAAGTCTGATTAGAAAAGATCGGATTGGACGTGTCCACACAGACCTGACAAAAAAATCTGATCTGAGTCACATTAAGGCAAAACAATCAGATTTGACTCAGCCCAGCCTGGTAATGTGAACAAAGCCATATTGACTCAATTCTGATTAGAAAAGATCGGATTAGACGTGTCCACACAGACCTGACAAAAAATTAGATCTGAGTCACATTAAGGCAAAACAATCAGATTTGACTCAGCCCAGCCTGGTAATGTGAACAAAGCCATTGTGACTCAAGTCTGATTTGAAAAGATCGGATTGGACGTGTCCACACAGACCTGACAAAAAAATCAGATCTGAGTCACATTAAAGGCAAAAAAAACAATTAGATTTGACTCAGCCCAGCCTGGTAATGTGAACAAAGCCATATTGACTCAATTCTGATTAGAAAAGATCGGATTGGACGTGTCCACACAGACCTGACAAAAAAATCTGATCTGAGTCACATTAAGGCAAAACAATCAGATTTGACTCAGCCCAGCCTGGTAATGTGAACAAAGCCATATTGACTCAATTCTGATTAGAAAAGATCGGATTAGACGTGTCCACACAGACCTGACAAAAAATTAGATCTGAGTCACATTAAGGCAAAACAATCAGATTTGACTCAGCCCAGCCTGGTAATGTGAACAAAGCCATTGTGACTCAAGTCTGATTTGAAAAGATCGGATTGGACGTGTCCACACAGACCTGACAAAAAAATCAGATCTGAGTCACATTAAAGGCAAAAAAAACAATTAGATTTGACTCAGCCCAGCCTGGTAATGTGAACAAAGCCATATTGACTCAATTCTGATTAGAAAAGATCGGATTGGACGTGTCCACACAGACCTGACAAAAAAAATCTGATCTGAGTCACATTAAGGCAAAACAATCAGATTTGACTCAGCCCAGCCTGGTAATGTGAACAAAGCCATATTGACTCAATTCTGATTAGAAAAGATCGGATTAGACGTGTCCACACAGACCTGACAAAAAATTAGATCTGAGTCACATTAAGGCAAAACAATCAGATTTGACTCAGCCCAGCCTGGTAATGTGAACAAAGCCATTGTGACTCAAGTCTGATTTGAAAAGATCGGATTGGACGTGTCCACACAGACCTGACAAAAAATTAGATCTGAGTCACATTAAGGCAAAACAATCAGATTTGACTCAGCCCAGCCTGGTAATGTGAACAAAGCCATATTGACTCAATTCTGATTAGAAAAGATCGGATTAGACGTGTCCACACAGACCTGACAAAAAATTTGATCTGAGTCACATTAAGGCAAAACAATCAGATTTGACTCAGCCCAGCCTGGTAATGTGAACAAAGCCATTGTGACTCAAGTCTGATTTGAAAAGATCGGATTGGACGTGTCCACACAGACCTGACAAAAAAATCAGATCTGAGTCACATTAAAGGCAAAAAAAACAATTAGATTTGACTCAGCCCAGCCTGGTAATGTGAACAAAGCCATATTGACTCAATTCTGATTAGAAAAGATCGGATTAGACGTGTCCACACAGACCTGACAAAAAATTAGATCTGAGTCACATTAAGGCAAAACAATCAGATTTGACTCAGCCCAGCCTGGTAATGTGAACAAAGCCATTGTGACTCAAGTCTGATTTGAAAAGATCGGATTGGACGTGTCCACACAGACCTGACAAAAAAATCAGATCTGAGTCACATTAAAGGCAAAAAAAACAATTAGATTTGACTCAGCCCAGCCTGGTAATGTGAACAAAGCCATATTGACTCAATTCTGATTAGAAAAGATCGGATTGGACGTGTCCACACAGACCTGACAAAAAAATCTGATCTGAGTCACATTAAGGCAAAACAATCAGATTTGACTCAGCCCAGCCTGGTAATGTGAACAAAGCCATATTGACTCAATTCTGATTAGAAAAGATCGGATTAGACGTGTCCACACAGACCTGACAAAAAATTAGATCTGAGTCACATTAAGGCAAAACAATCAGATTTGACTCAGCCCAGCCTGGTAATGTGAACAAAGCCATTGTGACTCAAGTCGGATTAGAAAAGATCGGATTGGACGTGTCCACACAGACCTGACAAAAAAATCAGATCTGAGTCACATTAAAGGCAAAAAAAACAATTAGATTTGACTCAGCCCAGCCTGGTAATGTGAACAAAGCCATATTGACTCAATTCTGATTAGAAAAGATCGGATTGGACGTGTCCACACAGACCTGACAAAAAAATCTGATCTGAGTCACATTAAGGCAAAACAATCAGATTTGACTCAGCCCAGCCTGGTAATGTGAACAAAGCCATATTGACTCAATTCTGATTAGAAAAGATCGGATTAGACGTGTCCACACAGACCTGACAAAAAATTAGATCTGAGTCACATTAAGGCAAAACAATCAGATTTGACTCAGCCCAGCCTGGTAATGTGAACAAAGCCATTGTGACTCAAGTCGGATTAGAAAAGATCGGATTGGACGTGTCCACACAGACCTGACAAAAAAATCAGATCTGAGTCACATTAAAGGCAAAAAAAACAATTAGATTTGACTCAGCCCAGCCTGGTAATGTGAACAAAGCCATATTGACTCAATTCTGATTAGAAAAGATCGGATTGGACGTGTCCACACAGACCTGACAAAAAAATCTGATCTGAGTCACATTAAGGCAAAACAATCAGATTTGACTCAGCCCAGCCTGGTAATGTGAACAAAGCCATATTGACTCAATTCTGATTAGAAAAGATCGGATTAGACGTGTCCACACAGACCTGACAAAAAATTAGATCTGAGTCACATTAAGGCAAAACAATCAGATTTGACTCAGCCCAGCCTGGTAATGTGAACAAAGCCATGGTGCCCCTGTTGACGCCCCCTGCCGGCGGAGCGCAGATCTGCAGCGCCAGACCTCTGATTGCGTCACTGAGTTCAGACAACCAGTCCAGCAGCGGCCATCTTATTTCCACAAAAAACTTCAGCACCAGAGGAAAACACAAGCTCGCAGTTTCTCCGCAGACGAAGGCTCCTACATGGCTGACAGTCATGGAGCATTAAACCTCAGGGTACGGCGAGCGGCCACGCGACAGCTCTGAAGAACAGGGTAAGAGAAGCGGCCGTACCTGCCTCTGCCTCTGCCGCTGCCGCTGCCGCTGCTGGTGGTGGCGCTGCTGGCGCTGCTGCTGCTGGTGGTGGTGGTGGTGGTGGTGTTGTGGTTGGCAGTGTTTCATTTTCAGTCTCCGCTCACGTTAGCTGGAGTTAGCTGGCCTGTCTGCTCCCTCTCCCCGCTGCTCAGCTGGGGATGAATTGGTAAACACAGGCCGTGTCCGCTGCCCTTTCTCGGCTGCCTGTCTTGCTGGAGAGGTGTGTGAAGCCCGAGCTTGGCTCCTGATGTGAGGTCAGTGTTGACAAGCCGCTGATCTACAGTGTACAGACACTTCAGGGGCTAGCTTGGATTTCTGAGCTGTTTCGGGAGCTGACCAGCGTGCTTCACAAACTTCTGTCAGCTAGCTAGCTAGTGCCAACATGGTTCTGCACGTTCTGCTCCGGCTAGATGGTTCGTGAGATGTTCTCGTGTACCTGAGTAAGTAGATGGTGATGGATCTGCGGTGGGTTTTCCTAATCACCAGCTCCATACTGAAATGATCCGTTCCACCTTAAATGGTGCCGTAGTAATGCGCTGTAGTGCTGCACGAGCGCCCCTATCTAACTGCTGTGGCTTTTAAGGTGGAACGGATAATTCGGAAAAAATGTCAACTTCAGCTTTGTAGCAGCTTTAAACATGACGAGCATGATCTGGGATGTTATTATTAGTATAATAATAACAATTATTAATAATAATATTAATTATGGTCTGTTACTCATTCATTTTATGCCCCCTCCCCATCTCTCTTCCTCTGTCTGCCTGTCTCTCTCCCTCACTCTCTCTCTCTCTCTCTCTGCGTGTGTGAAACGAGGTTAAGCCTTTGTGTGGATGAATAGAGGCTGGTTGTGTTCAGATCAAGCAGTCTGTGAGTCATGCGCCAGGTGTGTGAGTTCATATTGCAGTGCCTTTGATTACACCCCTGGCCACTCACCACTCTGCATGTCATGTTTAACAAGTGCTGACCGATCCAGTGTCAGTCAGCAGGTCTGATCAGAAGACTGTAAGTGAAATCGTACGCCACGCACACCTCGAGATTCGGTGTCTGGTGCGGTGTGGAGAAGTAGGACTCCTTTATGCCAGTGTGTCTCTCCTCCTGACACTGCTCAAGGGGACTGAGTGTGTGCCATAAATGTTGCATCACACAGGTCACATGATACCGTGCCGCGATGTGGACATACTGTATTGTAGTCCCGCTGCTGTGTATGAGAGCTACACCGATCAACCATAACATTAAAAGCTCATGTCTGTTATTATGTAGGTCCTCCACCGCTGACCATTGGAGGTATGGACTCCGCAAGACTTAGCCAGCATGAATACACTGGAGCTTCTGGTGGGTTGGATAAGAAAGGGCAGCCTTGGGCACCCATGACCCTGTCGCTAGTTTGCTGGTTCGTCGGTTGCCCCTCTGCCTCCTGATGCCATGGGCTTCCATGAATCACATCAAGAAGCCTTGGGTGCTTGACCCTGATGACCCTGTGGCCAGTTCATCGTTCGTCCTGGGGCACTTGTTTTGTGTAGGTCACCCTCCTGATGCCAAAGCAGCTCTGACCCATCAAAGCATGGACCTCACAACCTCTACCCCTTTGTTATGCTGTTGGTCCGCCACCTGCTGCCAAACGACTCACTCCATAAGACCCCTTAGCAGGAGATCTTTTAAGACCTGTAGATGGCAAAGTGGAGTCTCCAGTGGTCACATCAATGAGCCTTGGGTGCCCACGACCCTCCAGATGTCAAAACAGCTCTGAGCCATTGAGCTATGGATGCCATAACCAGTACAAGTTGGTTGCCAGACATTACTGTTTGTTGACTGCCCGGCCTCAACCTTCTCTGAGGGCTGTAAGAGCAAGCTACCGTTGTCTGTGCTAGTGAGCATGACCGTGCTGGCTGAGTGCTGCAGTTGGGCTCCAGGGGACCAAAGATCATGGGGTCACTTGCGTTCCAAGGTGGCGCCGGCCATGGCGAGAAGGTGCTGCTCTTCTGTTTTCTTGCTGGCACTCCATATGCTGCCAAAACAGCTCAGTCCACAAGACCTCTGAAGGAGTCCTGTGGTATGTGGCACCAAGACGTTAGCAGCAGATCCTCTTAAGGCCTGTTAATTGTGAGCTGGAGCCTCTGTGGATCATATAATTGAGCCTTGTGTGCCCATGACTCTGTCACCAGTTCATATTTGGTAGGCACTGACCACTGCATACTGGAAACACCTGACTAGACCTTTAGTGTGTTAGATTCAGGGTGAAGCTTAACTCTGCAGGGTGGTTGATCTCCAGGACCAGGATTGAGCAGCCCTGGACTAGTCTGACCACAATAATGTGCTCTCAGAGGAAGCATGGATATCTGGAAAAACAGCCCTGGGTATCTAGAGATGGCGTATCGGTATCAGTGGGTATCGCCAAAGTATTCCTCGTTAAGGCTGAATCAGAGTGGCGTTACTGCGGGCACCTGAACTCTGCTGACCTCTGAGTTTCTACCTTGCCCAGCCTGACTGCTGTGTGTGTTTGGAGCCAAGAGATAAGACTAGGGTCGGGCACTAATGTTATTGATTTATTATTTGCACTGACTGATGGCTCCACATGAAAACACCTTGCTGGCCTGATCTACTGTTATCCATTTGAATTGTAGGGTGGTTCTCTATTCACGTGCCCACTGATGCTTCTCCCTAATAGCTTATCCTGATCAGACTTGAGTAAAAGTACAAGTGCTCAGTCAAAAAAGTGACTTGAGTAGAAGTGTTCTTTAAGCTCCAGACTTAAGTGGAAGTACTAAAGTGTTAAGTATTACTAAGTACTGCAAGTAGTTTATACTAAAATGTACTACTTAAGTCCTGTGTTCTTACAGAAAGCAGCAAAAGTCTGAATATCATTGTTTATATTATTTAAAATTCTTAGACTTTAGGACAGTCACAGTTCCTTTGGCTGTAGTAGAATGACAGGACTGTAGAAGACAGAGTTCCTTAAAAGGGCCAGTAGATCTCCAGAAGCCCCGGTGCTTAAAAAGTGAGGTACAGTAACAAGCAATGGTTTTACTGCTTGCTTTCCATGTTTGATTGGATGGAGACAAACAGAACCCGCCGACAGAAGATCCATGTTAACCCAGAGAAGCCTTCTGTCCACAACACTGCTTTTTTAGCTGTTTATAATAGGCCCAAGCTCTGAGGTAAGTAGTAGTCCTTTTAGAAGTCCTTCAGATAAGCTGTTGAGGAATCTCCTCTGTACTTCTGTGCACTGTTTGTATTCACGGCTTGCGCTTCTTGGCTGACTCTGAATCTGATTAGACTGTGTGGTCCGGTTCTGCAGAGGGCTCGTCATCTGTAGGCTAATGCAGCTGCTGCGAATACGCAGTGCATTAGGACACTCCTGCAGCATTAGAGCTCTGGTTTTGCACCACGTAGCTCTTTTTTACTTCGCTAAACACGTGTCTGTTACTGAACACACACACTAACACACACACACACACACATGTGCACATCTGTTAAAAGCAGCTTGGATGAATGATGACAGATGTTGCATGTTTAGTGGTTCAGAAGCCAGTAGGCGTGCAGAGCAGAGAGAGACCCCTCCTACTTTCTGAAGCACGGATAGATGGGATTAGATTAGTATCTGTAATGCACTGCCCAGGTTGGAAAAAAGTGCCATAAGCATGAGCCTAACGACACAGCTAATGAGTTCAGCTTATCTGTTAGTTGATTCAGTTAATGGAGGCGGATCTCTGCTAACCGTGCTGTAACTGATTTGGGCCGGACCGATAAGGACGAAGCAAGTTTCAAAGCAGATCATTAATAATATCTGTAACATTGAAATTAAGACCCTAATATAGAGCCCTGAGGTACACCCACATAATAGGCCATGCAAGGAGATTTCATTGCCCTTTGTGACACACTGGATTCTACCATGTTTGAATGTGACTTCATCCGACTCTGTTGTCAATTTTTGGGTCAAAACATCATGATTTACAGCGTCAGTAACCTCCGTAAATGCAGGGAACACATATATTCTAGACATAGTGTTTTTAACGTTCTCATAAAAAAGCGATTTGTTCTATCAGTACATTAGAATAGGTTGAGTAGGCGCCGATACTGGCTTTTTATACAGTATCTGTATCGGCAAAAGAGAGCACCGATACCATAAGCATCCTGACTCCATACTTTTTGCTTTTTTTTTTTAACATAACATTTTTGTTTGCATACTTTATGAAACCAAACATTTAAACAACCAGTAAACAGCCAGTCTTAAACAGTTATTACCATTTATACAGAAATTTAATGAAACTTTTAGCACTTTTTCTGTCCATGTGGTGTTTTTTTTTTTTGGTTTTTTGGTTTTTTTTGCTTCTAAAACCAAAAGTTAAACTTAAGCAGCTTGTTTTAAAGCCGCACTGCAGTTTAGTATATTTTTGTACTCGTAATGAAATGTGAATTTTAAACACCAATTAAAAAGCTGTTTGGTCAAGCTTAGCAAGATTATGCTGCTAAGCTTACTGCTTACTGCATTATGGTGAGTAACTGGAACATTGTTTTATAGCTCTGAAGCTCTTAAAATGTGCAGTTCACCAACCAGTAAACACTGTTCTGAGTTTTAGGATTTAGATACATCTATCGAGTATTTAAGTCAGAGTTGGTATCAGTATCAATGCTGTGTATCGGCAGATACTTGAAAATCTGGTATCGGGATCGGTGCATCTCTATTTTCCACCCTAGTGAAGGACTGCATTTAAATAGGTCTTTGAGTTCTGAATGGAACCATTGCTTTTACCAAAGAGTGTATCTTCACAGATCTACTAACCCAGTCTGATTGACCTGTCTGATCATTCAGTTTCCAGTTCAGTCCAAACACTGCAGCGAAATCACAGTTCATCAATACACCTACAGAAACTACAGATTGGTCAGGATACGCATGTGATGGTAAGATAGATAGTAGACCTCCTATTTACTCGTGTTCAGATGTAAAGGGGTCAGCACCTCATGAACATGGCTTGTGGTAGTGATGCTGAGCGTGGCAGTTGCAGTAGAGATGCTAACACCGCAGTACCGATTCTGGGCAAGGCTGGCGGCATGCTATCGATACAGATAGCACTGATTGACACGCAGTCATGCCACGGTACTGGTCTTCATGACCACTTTCCTTTACAATAATATTTCATATTTCATATACTTGTTAGATTTGCGGCTAAGCATATTCCTGAGAACGTCAGTATGAGAAATGTATTTTAGTTTTTTAGTTTGAACAAAGTCCGTCAGGCAGTCAGTAAGCGAAATCGGCTCTTCTAGGCCCGTCTGTTAGGTGGTCAGTGAGGCAGCATGCATAGACCTTATTCACACACATTTTTTAAGCTAAATGCAGTTTTATCATCATGCACGACGTCCCACTTTGTAGTAGCATTCGACTTTCTAATTGGACCACAGTGGACGGAATGAGGTAAAAGTGGTTCCAGTTGCTCAACAGCAAGTCGTACCGTGTTCTAATCCACATCCATTTGTTTGCAGAAAACATAAGGATACAGGTTGAAGCAGGTTGAGATGTTTTTGGACTGTGCTGGTAACAGTCAGACTGGTAACAGTCCAAGCCCAGTATTGTCTAGTTACGTTAGCCTACCGTGATTTATTATAAGGCATTAGGGAACTGTTCCTTTAACGGTTTAGCAGAGATTCAGCCCCAGCGGTTCTGTAGTTCAAAAGTTAATAATAATTTGATTCAGTGAATCAGTGACTCATTTTCAGTAAAGTAGAATATTTACCATCTATCCGTTTGGAAAATCTGGCTTAGTTGGCACACCGGCTCACAACAGTGTGTTTATGTAGAAAAACAGATTTCCGAAAATCTCAAATTTCACTTCACTTCAGTTAAGTTCATTTGGTACACGTCTAAACCAAGCATAGCATAGTGCTTTCCTCCGTCGAACACCAACGAGGTGACTTTGTTTACCAACGTTGGAACGAGAGACTCCCCATTGGCTGTGTCGTCAAAGGGTCACACCGATTTGCACGACCACTCTATGGCTTTGCCTTTGATGAACACATGGTAGTTGTTTCCTGCAGACCGGCAGGAAAAGACTTTCCATCTGGACTTGGCTTGCTCCGATTATTCAGAACTTTGATATTAGCGGGGTGATTAGTCATGCCTCATATTTGTCTCTCTTCTGTGCAGGCCTGCCATTGATGCCTCTTAAGCCACAGCTGAAGATCAGGTTCTTACACAGCTCTTGTTTTGTATAGTTTCAGAGAGTGTGAAAGAGGCTAAGCCTGAGCATGTGGAGATGACCTCTCCAAATAAAAATATCTAGAATTATTCAGGTGACCTCAGGTGAGGTTTACGCTGATTCAGGCCTGTTCGTGATTTCTGTAATTATAGAATAATTACAAATAGGCAGGTTTGTTGAGAGGCTGAAGAGCCACTTTATACTTTTATGTAGTTTTTTGGGGTTTTCAGACGTTTGTTGTTGTATTATTTTAACCAGTCAGCTCTACAGCTAATGTTGGGCTCTTGTTGAGATGTTGACATTACTAAAATACCTTTTTTTTATCATGCTACCTGCTCGGGACCTCTTCTATGAAAAAGCCCCACTTCACGAATGGTACAGTAAAGATTTGTAATTGCCCCCAAAACAGCCAATGAAATCATATCTACAAGTGGGATGATGCACAAGCGTATAAGAAGTTGCGTACAGTTGAAAGACAAAATTTTAGATTTCTATAAAATATGAAGTCATTGCTATCTAAGGCGCAATTCTAGACATGATCTAATTCAACACTTGCACTGTTCATGTCTTCTATTAAACACATTTGACTAAACATCCACAGTGCAGGCTAAAGAAAGTAAGTGATCCCTTGGTTTTCATAGCTTGTAGCAGTCTATTTCCTGTAGCAGCAAATAGGATTTGCACAGAGTTGAAGGGAAGGTTTTGGGCCATTCCTCTCTGCAAATGTGTTTCAGTTCATCAGTATTACATTGCTTTGCGTGCACAGACCTCTTCAGGTCACGGCCAGCATCTCTTTAGGGTCCAGAGTTTTTTCTCAACCATTCTTTAGTTGATTTATTCATATGATTTGGGTCATTGTCCTGTTGCATAACCCAACGTCTCTTCAGCTTGAGGTCATGAACTGCTGCTCTTACATTCTGTTTTAAAATGTTTTCATGCATCTTTGAGTTTGTTGTTCTGTCAATGATTGCAAGGAGTCCAGGCCCTGAAACTCAGGCCCAGACCATGGTGCTTCCTCTACCATGCTTTACAGATTTTTTAGGACAGCAGTGTTTCTTGTTCTTGTTCAGGGGTTTTGTATTGGTGAACACATGTACATGGAGGGGTTTTGCAGTTTGTAGATATTTTTGTTGTTACTCTTGGGTCTTTCTCACCTCTTGTAGGTCTGCATGTTGCAAAATGATCTTAACAGGACACCCACTCCTAGGGACAGTAGCAACAGTCCTGAACTCGCTACTACAGTGGGCTTTTTTTTTTTTTTTTTTTAGTGAGCACCCTCAGCTCCCCCATGCTGTGGCTCTCTTAAATGTACATGTGGAAATTAGCTTATTTGGCCATGTCCTAGATAGAAACAGAAATTCAGACACGGCAGATATTTGATTTAAGCCTCAGTTTTACATTGAAGTTAGACTAGAATGACCAGTAAGGGAGGTATGAGCAGACACCTTCACGTCCAGGTCAGCTTTAACCCTGGATTTGTGTTGAAAGTGCTCAGCTTTATCTCAGAAAGCTCTGCAATGTCTCTGCATCCTTTCTGAGTTTAGTGTCTCTTAGCAACCGTGAATGTGAAGGACGAACAGCGGTCCTGCATTAATGCACGGTCAGTTTAATAGAGGAGTATTTTACCCTTGAAGCGTAAACAGCAGACAGCCAATACGGTTCAGCTCCCAGCGAGAGACGTGCCGAAGCACTGAAACCCCGGAAACACATAAATTTCCTTTTGAAACAGGACAGGAGGATGTGGTCGTTAACCGCAGAGTCTGATGAGGATTAATTTATTACATTTATTTATTTATTTTTTCTGCGTCTAACTGCACTTTTTTCAGATTGGGTCAGTTCGCTTTGTGCTGCTTGGGTTGCTGTCGTGATTAGATCTGTGACCGCAGTGATGGTTCCACAATGATTAAGTTAGTGTTTTTTGCCTCTGGTCATTGATCACCGGGTAAAAATACAAAAAAAGCTGACATTTCCTATGATGGAATTAAAAGGTTGCATGATTTATGAAATTTGGACATTAGATTTGGGTGGCATGGTGGTGCCACATACAGCTCCAGGGACCTGGGGTTTCCCCTCTGGTAGGTTTCCACTAGACGTGAGTGTATAAATGAATGGGTGCCTGGACTGATGCCCTGTCCAGGGTGTTCCTGCCTTGCACCCAGTGACGCCAGGGAGGCTCCAGACCCACCGCAGCCCTGACCAGGAGGAAGCAATCTTGAAGAATGACTGACGGAATAAATAAATGCTCCCGATTTTGGTTTGAATGTGGCAAATACAGAGGGGAAACTCCATAGAAATACCCAAGTTGTTCCGATAACAAGATCTATAAAGCAGAGGCTAAATGCCAGGTTACAATAACAAACATAGACACACCCTTCATAACTACGGTCGCCAACTGTGCGCAATATGAGAGTTTTTGCAGTTTCACATGAAGTCATTTGGTTCCGTCCTTCAAAACTATACTTAACATGATCAAAAGTGGGGGAGTTAATACCCACTGTTCGTTTGCAGGGAGCTGGATCAGGCCCCTGTGTTTTTTTCATTGTAATAGTAGCTCTGTTTGAATGAATGGATGTGGTTGTGGAGTTCTCTGCGTCGGCTCGGCCTGGTTAAGCGTTTCCGAGAGTGTTCGAGAGCAGTTCGCTGAAGAAGCAGGGGTTTGTGTGAATGCCGCAATGCACCGCATCCAGCTCCTAAACCCGCACAGTGTCGTCAGCATGAAACAATGATGGGTTACTGGGCTCCGAACCCCCTCGTTCATGCCTTGTGGCTTGTACAACCACTACTTCTGCATGAGCCGAAGTGATACTGCAGACTTTAGCACATCCTAATGGCAGGAACAGACATACGGGATTGATGTGAACACCAAACTCTGCCACATTAAAAGTTGAGCTGAGGTCTGTGAAGAACATTGTTACTGGTCCTGTTACTTTGTGGCATCAGTGTTGGCTCTGAGTGTAGTGCTGCACAGTATGGACAAAAATACCATATTTAGACAAACTTTACAGATGTCCACAACCTTTCCAAAAGTTTGTGGACATCAATTCTTCTCAGTAAATTCAGCTGCTTTAAGTTGCACCCACCACAGGTGTTCAATTGGTAAGCTCTGTTGAAAAGCACTGCCAAAGGAATGCAAAGCCCATG
Source organism: Salminus brasiliensis (assembly GCF_030463535.1). Taxonomy (NCBI): domain Eukaryota; kingdom Metazoa; phylum Chordata; class Actinopteri; order Characiformes; family Bryconidae; genus Salminus; species Salminus brasiliensis. Next base: position 23,988,476 of record NC_132899.1, on the reverse strand, counting down.
ATCACCAAGCCCAATGCCAAACATCAGCTAGAGCAATATAAAGCCCAGCAGTGTTGAGCTGTGGAGCACTGGAACTAAACCAGACTAATTACACTGCTTGATCAACTGCATTTTTCTTTACAGTGTCTTTGCGCTTAGAAAATTAAAAATTACAGTAACAAAATATATCATGATGAGATGAAATATAGTCATATTGCCCACCCCTAAGTGCAACTGTGTTATCTGGAGTGATGGAGCTCCATCCAGGACTATTGGGATGAGTTGGAATCAGGCCTGTCACGGTTATTACGTTACCGAGTTGTCATACAACATGTGGATATGGCATTATTTTTTATTTTTTTGGGGGGTCTGACCTTGATATTGTCCATTGTGTTTATTAAGGAGGGGGGGGGGCATTAACCTTAATGAGCCTGTAAGTTGACTTTGTTTAAAAATAGCTTGTTTTGTTTCATTATTTTGGATATTTTCACTTAAAAAAACAAAAATATATATAAATATTGTTTTTTTTTGGGTGTCTGAATATGTTTAATAATTAAAAGCTTATTGCTCTTAAAAATGCTCTTATCATAAGCGGATTAAAATGGTCTGAAAATGACAGTAATAATGGTTCTGAATTTTGTCTGGACAATATATCGTCCAAAAAAAATTTGTATCGGGACGGACCTAGTTTGAATGGTGTTTGTGTTCCAAGCTCAAATATCAGTACATCTAGTACATTACTAGTGCTCTTGTGGCTGAACGCAGTCAGATCCTCACAGCACTGTTCCAAAATCTAAAGGAAAGCCTCTCAGAAGAGTAGAGAAGTTACTTCAGCAAAACCGGGACAAACCCCTGTTTACTTCCTTTCATTTCAGAAGAAACATGCGAAGAGCAGGCAATGTTGACTTAGGGAAGGTCAGTGAATATCTCCGTAATGTCCTAATTCATTTCTCTTCTTGTCTTTGTCCACAGTTTTCGGGTTCTCTGTGTTTATCAGAGGAAACGGTGAAGAATTTGCAGTGACCTCATCTCTGACCATCTCCAGGGAGTCCCCTGACTCCTCCCTGAGGAGACATGGAGGCGCAGGGAGGAGCTGGGTTCAGGGGACTGCTGGCCCCAAGCCCTCAGAGTGAGGCGGTGACCCATGAGATGGAGGAACTGTCCCTGCAGCCCAGCCAGAACCTGCCCCCTCTCAATGAGCGCAAGAATGGTGAGTCCACCGCCTCCTCGCTCATAGAGCCGCAAGGTCTTCCGGTTCTCCTTGCTGACAAAGCAGATTGGTGGGGTTCACCGCTGTGATGAAATGTGCCATTAGATCAATTCGTATTGAGAAAAATATGTGGATATCTTTTGGCTGTGGGCCAATGGAAGACATTGCGTGATTGAGAGCCTAAATATTTAGTATATTTAGGAGCTGCAGTGGATGATTTCATTAAGATTTTTTTGTGTGTTTTTGTTTTGTTTTGTTTTGTTGTTTTTTTTTTAGCCCAGTACAGTCCTCGCTCATCTTCACCCAGTAATATGAACTAGGACTTTCGCATGCAGAGAAATAGATGTGGACCTAGAGCATGAAACAAATTGTTTGCCGAAAATAAACAATAAAGAATTCAATATAAACTTTTTAGTTCCCATTAGTCAGATTTCAGTTATCGTAGACACCTTTTTAGCTAAGCAGTTTTCGTGTTTTTTTTTTTTTGTTTGTTTGTTTTTTCTCACCAGATTATTATTTTGAAGAATACAAAATGTTGGGCTACTGGGATTAAAATATCTGGTACTGCAAATTAGAGACAGCAGAATCGATCCGCTGTGAATCTGCAGATTCTGCTGCAATGTTATGTGAGGTCGCAAGATGCTGCAGTTCCTCATTCAACCACTAGACCTCGCTCATGGCTGCGGAAACCCATTGAAGCTAGTGTTGAAATATATCATGACGTCCTGTAAATTGTCTAATTGTTTCTCATAATCTTGGAATTACTACTACTACTCCTATTTCATCTCATTATAACATTGTTGTGAACGGCTGGTTTATTAGATATTATCCTTCAATGATGCCAAATGAATACATGGGTACTAATACTATGGTTCAGTAGAAGGGCCATTGTGAAGATGTTATTATATAAAGAATGACAAAAATGATTCTCCTGTAATTATACTGCTAATTGCTAAGTGTAGTTTGTAAAGCTAGCACTAATTTTAGGCTGTGATTCCGCCTGTCTATCCAAGCAGAAACATCTCCATTGTGTGCAAGACTGTAGACTGTGTTTTTGAGGAAAACCAGAGATTCGTGTCGTGCTGGCGCCTGTGTAGTTTCCCAGCATAATTTATACATAACCGTCACCCAGCCCTGCCCTCGATCGAAATGGAAAAACAATCTGCGATCGGTCCCAGCCTCAAAAATAAAAAGAAATGGCCCATCTTCACTGTGAATAGTTAAGTGAGTAGAAGATGATCTGACATCCAAGCAAGCCCTGATGCAATGTGGAAACGAGTTCTGCTGACTGTTAATGATTCAAAAAAATCAAACAAACAAAAAACACCTCCAACTGTTTAGCACGAGGGTGGGTTTGTGTTGCAGCCAGTGGCACATTAAACATTTCACAGGTAGCGTGAGGAGTGGAGTCAATTTGCCAGCAAATTCTGGAGGAAAACATCACCCCATATGTTGGAAAAGCACCTCAAGCAGGACAGCGATCCTAAACGCACCTTAAAATCCACCTCAGACTGCCTGAGGAAGCACATGTTGAAGGTTTTGCCAATGGCCTTTGGAGTTCCCTTACAAACATTACTGAACACTTGGACTGGATGGACCTCAAAAGAGCAGTGCATTGAGGACGGCCTAAGAATCTCACAGAACTGGAAGCCTCTTGAAAGTAAGGATGGGCGAAAATCCCACAAACAAGGGCTGAAGGACTCTTATCTGGCTTCAAAAAGTGCTTACAAGCTGTCATAGCCTGCTGCCAGAGGCTGTCTAGTTGGTTTTTGTTGTTGTTGTTGTTGTTTTTTGTTTTTGACACTGTTAAGGAGGTAATCTTGCTTAAATATACTAATAAATATATATTACCTTTATACTGTTTGGAAATCAGGTCATCTTTTTCCTGCTAAGCTGTTCTGAATAACAGAATTTTGACCAGGAATGCCCAAACTTGCCCCAACCTTGCCCATCCCTTCACCTTTAGCCCAGGTCAACCGCAGAGGAATCCCTCACCGTCCCTCGGAAACGCAGCAAGTCCACAGTGCTGACACTACTTCTGCTCATGGCATGGGTCTAGAGTTTTGACTGACGTGTGAAAAGTCGTGAAACTGGGATGTCCTAGTGTAGGAGCTCCAAGCTTTAAGTGGACGGCTGCTGCTGGGCCGCTGTGTGAAAGGTCACAAGGTCTGCTGAGGTCGCTCTCGTCACTGAGGGGAGGTGTTTATGTTGTCAATCACTCACGAATTCGCAACTCTGTCACAGCCACAGGGCTGCTTCCGTGTGTCATAGGTTCAGTGACTCCCCCTCGGCATGAAGGCTGGCTGGCTGACTTGCTTGCTTGCTCGCTCCTGTAGATAACAATCAGCCGAAGATGCCATGGCTGGGAGGGGTTAGAGGGCTGCTCCCGCCTCTCTGCCCCTCCTGTTGAGAGTGAAAGTGGAAAAGTTAGGCAGTCTGCATGATCTCCTCCGCAGTAGGAGAGAAGACGAAGGAAGCGTGGATTCTGGAAAGAGTATTTGCAATGGAAAGCTGTGACGAAATCGACTGAACCTCGGAGCTTGCTGGAGACCGGAAGGGCGCGCTGGGTCAGCATGGCCTGTCTGGAAGTGGAGCGCCGTGTGGCTTGCAGGGACGCCTTCGGTTCAGGTGCTGCTCTTTCCTCCTTTCAGTGATGATGGTATACGGAATTGGGTTTTTGTTGGACAGAGCTGTTGACGTAGCAGTGGAAATATCATCAGACCAGCCAAGCCTGTTATTACCATGACTACAGTTCCTACAGTTCCTATGGTCTAAAAACCAGAGATCCAGCGTTTTAAGCTGTGGTTGCAAAGACCTTCTGGTTCTGGCCTTGAGCAACTGCCTCTATTTTTCTTTTTCCAAACAGGAAAAGTCTGCAATTTGTACTAGATAGTGAGGCTTCTCCCTGTTGACTCATGGTACACATCAGCCTGACCCGTGTGGGCTCTTCAGGGCAAGCAAGACCACCTCGTAGATGGTAAAACCAGGGTCCTCTAGGATGCTATGAGCAGAACGCTGAGTCACTAGTGCAGCCTGAAGTCAAGCCTTACCTACTTGCTGTAGTTCATTCTTTTCTCCATTGACTATTCAAATGCTGACCTCCTGTGTATGTGTGACCACCTGCTTTTCCGTTCGTTTGCCTGCTTCAGAGGAGCACCAGGCACATGTGATGCTATACAATATAGATTTTCCAGTGGAATCAGTGAGTAAAGCTCTGTTCTCTAGCATTAACCTCGTATTAACACCATGATGAAGTGCTAAGTCATAGTTTACACACATTTAGTCACTGCTGTGAACAGTGTGAGGAGGTTAGCTGTGTGTGTGTGTGTGTGTGTGTGTGTGTGTGTGTGTGTGTGTGTGCTTTATCCTGCAGGAAGGTCTGCCTAGTTGTATCTGTATCTGTTTTTTGAGAAACATCATAGAAGAACCACTTGACCACAAGTCAGATGTGTACCCCCCAATTTGGATCGCACAACCAGCCATTGCCTCTTTTTCCGAACCTCCAGCAGACGCAAGTGTTGGAGAGATGTTGTGGCATCTGGCCACCCTGGAGAGAGCAAGGGCACTTCAGTTGGAGCTTATTATGGGTTAACTGGCTAAGAAGTCCCCTAATGTTTTAGGCACTTCTGCTGGTTTCAGGGCATCTTTTTTAGATCAGTCCCACAGGTTTAACCAAATCAGTCTTAATAGCTTAGCCAGCTTAGTCAAATGTTCTGGTCTGTCTCACTGGTTCAATCAAATCTGCAAAGCGCAATCAAATCCTCACAGCAATGCCTTCCCTGGACAGTAGAGACAGCTACTCCAACAAATGCAGGATCAACTCTCTTTTCAAGGTCATTGTTTTTGGAAGCAACAATAAATGAGTAGATGTCCAAATACTTTTGTCCATAAAGCGTATGCTCGTAGATGACTGGAAGTACAGTCCTGAATCTAGTATTTATAGTAATCAGAGTTGTGATTAAATCTCACAGGCAGGTGTCTGCTTGGACGGTGCATGCTTTATCATGATTGGTTGTTTTAATCAGCTGAGGGTTTTTTTGTTTTTTGTTTTTTTTCCCAGAAAACGGCGTCAGAAAAGTTATCTGAATCCGTTGTTTTGCTTGCAGGAAAACCGTGCAGCACCATTACTGAATGCTGCTCTTATGTAATGTTTGTAGTAGGAAGGGAAGTGTGTGGGATTCTTTTCTGAGGTTGGATTTCCCTCCGTCCTCTGCCTGTGTGTGTGTGATTTGAAGAATGAGTCCAGGTGGAGCACTTGATATCCTGCCATGCTGTGTGTGTGTGTGCGCGTGTGTGTATTGGACAGGGCTGCGTTAGTAGCCGTGGAGATTGACCTACCCCATTTTTCTTTCTAACAGTCCTCCAGTTGCGGCTGCAGCAGAGACGCACTCGGGAGCAGCTTGTTGACCAGGGCATCATGCCACGTAAGTACCACCACTCAACTAGTGGAACAGTTCAGTACACTAAACTTGCGTGATACTAGGCTGATCCTGGCTTGGCTGTTCAGTTCTAGGTCAGATGTTTGATCGCTTAGTCGTGGACCATCGGTCAACATGGGACGATGTGGAAGTGCACGTTAAGGCCAAAAGAATTTTGTGTGCCGCTGACTGGGCTTGTTTTGACTGGACTGTTGTTGACTGTTCTATTGTGTTAAAATGACACAGACGGGAACCTTCAACGATATAGGAACTAGCGGTGTAACCGTGCGGTATACAGACCGCCCCCTCACACACACATTTCCATAAAGGAACTGACTGTTTAGATGTCATTTGAATAGTGATTTGTATCTGATATTGTGATTTTAAGCTGATCTCCTGGGTCTCCTTGTTGGACATCTTCTTGGTTAAAGAGGTCAGTGGAGAACAGCCAGGCTGATCGGATCGGATAGAGAGGCTACCGTAACTCAGATAACCACTGCAGAAAAGCATCTCACGATGAACAGTGTGTCCGATCTTGAGGTAGATGAGCTACAACAGCAGAAAAAATGACATTGCCAGATATCAACACTGTTCCAGCTCCAGATAGTTTGGTCCGATTGTGTGATTTTGGGCTTATAAACAGCTTTTGGATTAGACACCCCCCCCCCTCCCTTTGGAATGAATGGGATGCAAAGGTTTGTGCACCATTCCCATGGCAGGATGGTACAAATACACTAGTAACACCCAACCAACCACTAAGGGGACCACAGAAACCACCTTAGCAACCACCTGGGATACCATAGCAACTGCTTAGCAACCACTAAACAGCACTAACGCAAACTGCAATACCACACAGCAAACACTTTGCAACACTGTAGAACCCATGTATACCCCTGGAATACCATAGCAACCACATAGCAACAGGCTACCAACTGCCTGGAAGTGGGAACCATGGTTCATTCAGTTCGAGCGCATTACAACCATCCTAAGTTGAACTCTGTCGAGCAGATCCACTCTCGCGGCCACCCCGGAGAGTCTGAAGTGCAGCAAAGCTCTCACGCACTCTCCTGTCCCGTGGTCGCTCTGTGATCTAGTTAAACTGAAGATTAATGCTCAGCGTTTTTTGATTGATGAGATTCTATCACTCGCTTAAGCTTGAACTCCCTGCAGACGTTCACCACAGATTAAGAGATGGAGGCCTGGTAGTGAAGGGCTCTGTCATGTACAGTGCTGGCGGTGCGCTAGCCATGCTGAATCTACCCTATCTGCCCTGCGTGTGCAGTCACACCAGATAGGCTGCGAGAGATGAAAGAATGTAGTGTGTGTTTGAAGTGTGGGAGACTGTGGCTTTGTGAGACTCACAGTGTGTGTTCTGTTGTTTTCTGTGTGCAGCCCTCAAGAGCCCAGCAGCGTTTCATGAGCAGATCCGGAGCCTGGAGAGAGCCAGGGTAAGTTCACCCCCCCCCCCTCCTCCAGCGTCGACCATGCCTGGATCCTTATCTCCACTAAAGCCACTTAGGCTTTTCAGCATGATACGAATCATATGGACCACTCTCATCTTGAAGTAGCATGAGCTCCCACCATAAATGTGCTTTCAATTGGTCAAATGCTCTCTTGCCTGTTTTTAGCTTTGACCATGTGGCATTTTTTTTACTTTTTGAAAAGCATTAGCTATTTCTTTGTGTGGAATTATAGTGTGGTATTTTGCAGTGTTTTTACAGTGTACTTTTTCTTTTTCGTCTTACTATAAATGTGTTTGATCAGCCAGGTAACTGAGTGTAGGTTAGAACTGTGCAATCACACACTTTTCCACACAGCCTGACTTTGAGGACTCACTACTTTGCTTTCTTATGGGCTTTCTGGTACTATGTGACAAAAATCACAAAAATCACAAAAATATGACTACTGTTTAGGGTTCAAGTTGGGTTCTGATACTTTCATCCACTTTTATACATACTGCTACTAGCTGTTCAGTGACAGAAACCACATAAGCCAGTCGGTTTGAGATTACTTAACAACCCAATGTGATTTGTAACAGGTGTGTGATGATTTAGGCATTTACTTGCATCAATGGGCATTTCTTTTGCTGTATCTGCTGTTAATATTGAAACGTCGGGGTGCTTTATTTTTATGGGAAATTAGCATGCTAATGTGCTAACATGCTACATTTTCTCCTTAGACTGAGAATTTCCTAAAGCACAAAATCCGGAGTCGCCCCGAAAGGGCCGAGCTGGTCCGCATGCACATCTTACAAGGTAAGCCCTCGTTCCTGCAGATCCTTAAAATGTCTTAAAAGGTACCATAGAATGAATTTATTGAGTATTTAACCTTGTTTGTTGTGTAAATAGTATTTACAACCCTGTTATTTTGCCTTGGGATGAACCACTTATTTCTTTATGGTGGGCTTGTGAGGGGTGGGGAGGTATATAATAATAATAATAATTATTATTATTATTATTAAACTAATTGTTGTTGTTATTATTATTATTGTTATTATTATTATTATTGTTATTATTATTATTATTAGCTCTGATTTTATTGGCCAGTTGATGACCCCAAGACCCAAAGACAGCATAGCCCAGCCTGTCATTTTAACCTCGAACACAGTATCTAGATGTTTTTATCATTCCCAAATTCCCAGATCTATCAGGTAGTCCTGCTGTCCTCCTCTGGGTCATCTCTGTGTCCAGTCAGCATGGTGTGCAGTTGGCTACCCAAACAAAATTGCAGAACTGTCCGCTTGGGTTAGCGTTCAGCATAGCACCCAGCTAGCACCTGCCTTCTTCATTAGCTTTCCCATGAGACGCACAGACCTTTTAGCTGTTCCTCCGCTGTTTCACGGATACGTATAGAGGTGCTTGATCTGCTTAGCTAAAGTTAGCTTTTAGCCTTTTTATCTCATCTGCGATATATTATAACAAAGCTGTTGTTTAGCCTTAAATAAAGCGAGTCTGTTAAGACTGTTAAGTAACTGTTGAATGCTACTGTAATGGCAGTACTGTTATATATAATAATAACATGTTGTATATTGTTATAGCAGTAACAAGTACAGCTTCCAGTAGTTGTTTGGGGAGTGCTTTGGTGTTGTCTTGAATGAGGTCTTGTTTTGAATAACTGTGCTGGCTGCCGTTGGTTGATGGTGTTCTGTGCAGAGACGGCAGCGGAGCCTTCGCTGCAGGCCACCCAGCTGAAACTGAAGAGAGCCCGGCTAGCTGATGACCTCAATGAGAAGATCGCCCAGCGCCCTGGCCCGATGGAGCTGGTGGAGAAAAACATCCTGCCTGTGGATTCCAGCGTCAAAGAGGCCATCATTGGTAACAGAGTTGCTGAGGATGGACATATAACCATTAGATTTATATATATATATATATATATATATATATATATATATATATTAGTCTTTCCGCAATTTATTCCACAATACACGTCCCCAATTTGAATTCCTAATTGAACGAGGCTCATCTAGATGTGTTTACACTCATCCTGCATCCAGGCTAAATTATTATACTCTGTGAAAGTTTGGGCAGTAATTAAATTTGACCTCTATGGTTTCTGCTTTGTCCTGCTGTGTGTTTCTTTTTGGCAGATGGCCAGATGCAGTATCCCAGAACCCTGCCGGACATGTTTGATGAAGACAGCGGTGATGCATTCTCTCCAGAGCAGCCGGGCAGTCAGGAGTCCCACGGATCTGCGGCTTCGCCTGGAGAGCCCAAGGCCATGGAGGCCACCTCACCACTGCCCAATAACTTACTACAGGTGCATAAACATAAAGAAAGATGCTTGAAACTATGATCCCTTTTTAGCATTAAAAATGAATTTGATCGAGCATCCCTTCTCCTTTTGTTCTGCAGCACTGCACTCCTGTCACTCAGGCTACAGGAGATTTCCTCAAACCTTTATCCACCAATGAACAGTCTGTGAGCCCTCCGGCACCACAGCCACTGCCTGTCACTACTGTGGCCCCCTCAAAACCCGGGCCTACTCTTCTCAAGGTCAGTCGGAAAGAAAATTGCTGCCATGACGAATGGAAATAGAGTAGCTTAAAGGGTCTCTGCACTGCCATCATGAAATATTATAGTTTCAAGTAAACCATTTGGAATTACCTGGATTTCTGCATTGATGACTTCTAAGTTGTGGTCTGATCATTATCTTCAGTTATATCTGACTAAACTAATAACACACACATTTGTACTTCTTATGTCTTTAATCGAGCTCATTGAGTAAACATCCGCAGTGCAGGCTAGAAAAAGTAAGTGAACTTGATTTCTCCAAGAGCTAGTTGGCAAAAGATGTTTGTATTAAGGAGACTGGGTATGGGTGTTTCACAGGGGCTTTGCCTATTAACTAAAGGCACACACAGACATGGTTACTAACATATCTCGTCTTCTCAAGAAAGATTGGTTAGTGGGACCCCTTGCCTTAATGTATCCACTTTCATAGATGTGTTATAGAGATGCATAAAGCTCCAAAAGGCAGCAGAACATCAGCCAAAGATCTGGGTGTACATTAGTCCACAGTTAGACAAACTATCTACAAAATCTACAAATGGAGAAAATTCATGAACATTGCTATTCTCCTTAGGAGTGGGCATTCACATTTATGGCATTTAGCTGATTGTAAGAACACAACATGCAATTCAAAAAAACAAAGGCTCTACACACTACAGAAACACCTGTTCGTGTGTTCACTATTAGGAAAAACACTGACCGAGAATTGTGATCATGGAAGGAAACCACAAAGGAAATTCACTGCTGTCCAGAAAAAACATTGTTTGCCTAAGACCACCTGGATATTCCATAACGCTCCTGGGAAAATGTTCTATGCACAGATGAGACAATAGTGGGACTTTTTAGCACAAATGCACAACACTATATTTGGAGGATGAAGAACACTGCGCACCAACAGCACAATCTCACCCCAACCTCTTCCCAACTGTGAAGCATGGTGGAGGGAGCATCATGGTTTGGGGCTGCTTTGCTGCCTCAGGGCCTGGCTGTCTTGGTCATTGGAATAAAAATTAAACTCAAAGCTGTATCAAAACATTTAATAGGAGAATGTAAAGGGCAGCAGTCCATGACCTGAAGCTGAAGAGACGCTGGGTTATGTAACAAGATAGTGACCCAAATAACAATAACAATGACCCAAATCAGATAAATCTTTTTGATGTAGTTAAAAGATGATGACTTGTGTTTTGGAATGGTCAAGTCAGAGTACTGAGCCTATCCCTGAGGGTTGCTGTGGCATGACCTGAAGAGGGCTGTACATAGAAGACATCCCAGACATATTCATGACCCAAACATACAGGGAGAATTGGTCAAAAATTCCCCCTGAAAAATGTTATGCATATCTTATTTGCGGCTAAAAAAAATGGAGGTGGAGGTGATGGAGGCTAGAGGGGGGATCTACAGGTTATTAAATTCAAAGGTTCACTTACTTTTTCTAGCCTGTGCTCCAGTTAAAGACATGAACAGAGCACATGTGTGTGTTCTTAGTGTGTTTAGATTGTGTTTGTCTAGAATGTGACTTACATAATAATCACATCATGTTTAACTTATAATCCGTGCAGATGTCCAGGTTATTCCAGATGGGTCACTTGCTTGCTTTGTCTTGCAACAGTACTTACTGATAGGCAGTCATTTTTGCTGTTTGTTTAGTTAAATAAAGAAAAAATGCACTGGTCAAAGGGACATTTTTCACCCTCGTTGTATCTGTCCTGCAGCAAAGTCAGCCTAAGCTTCCCGGCGATAAAAGCCGCAGTAAGAAGAGCAAAGAGGCCAAACCCCGCGTGAAAAAGCTGAAGTATCATCAGTACATTCCCCCAGACCAGAAGCAGGAGCCCAGCGAAGCCCCCATGGACTCCTCTTACGCCCGCTTACTGCAGCAGCAGCAGCTCTTTCTGCAGCTTCAGATCCTCAGCCAGCAGCAACAGCAGCACTACAACTACCAGACCATTCTGCCTGCTCCACTCAAGTAAGCTTTACTGCTGTTCCTCGTACCTGGTGTTCAGTCCTCCTCCCGTGTTGCCATGCTCTTCTCAGTTTGAATGCTTTAAGCTTAACTGGGGCAGAAATGCCACTAGAAATGCCACTCCTGCTGCTGCTGTTTTTGCCCCGTAAAACACATGTAAACCACAAGAGCTCCGAAGCAATGTTATGAATGGAACACTGCATTCTTTGCTGTTGGGTTGGTCTGTAGTTTGGGATTTATTTGACAGCTGCCTCCATTTCTTTTAGAGCATATCCTTAGATTTCAGTTAGTGAGTTGAAAAGGCCTCTTAAAAGACGTAGTAAATAATAATCCCTGTCCTTCCCTGCCAGTATTTGTAACACCTGTGATCCGATGTAAACAGAAAGGTGACTTTTTGCATTTTTAAGCTTTTAATGGCTAAGCTTTTATGGCTATTCTTTGTCAACAAGTTGGAGACCGTGTGCGTATGAAGGCTTCCCGAGTAGGAAAATGTCTTGGAACACTAATAATGTTGTTGCCAGTGAGCCTCAGGCCCATTACCTAGTTTCCGATAACAAATCCTGTTTGGTGATATTTATTAATGGCAGGAAGTCAATGAGATTATTTTTTTTTTCTTCCCCTCTCAGCTTCCTTTTCCAGCTCTGTCTGAACCTGTGGGAGATTTATTTTAACGCAGCTATTTTACTTTGTCCTGCCTGGCCGTGCATTGTTCACAACCTGAGTTTGTTTATTGTGCGAGGGGAGCGTGGAGGAAATTGTTTCCGTCATGCTGTAAGCAGATTTCCCTCTTTTTCTGCCCCTCCCCTGGTCCTCCCCACTTCCTCTGCAGGTCTGTGATTGAGGGACAGAACAGCACAGTCGCCATCAGCAGCGGCAGCAGCCTTCCTGCCTCCATCGTGGTGTCTCTGCCCACAGCTGCACCACCGGCGCGCCCGAACAGCACCCTCGCTAACCGCAAGGCTGGCATACTGCCAGCCAACCTGGAGGAGATGAAGGTGATCACCCTCAGTGGGATTTAATGTTATTGAATGGAAAACGGAAACACTGCAGTTCATTATCACAATGAATTCCTGAGCCTGGGGTATCATTTGGTGTATTGGAAGTAGGACCAGAAGTGGGACATGATGTTCTCAAAAGAACGTGGTGTTCTGTCCACATTCCACCATGTGTTTTCTCTTTTTAATACCCATCCTGAAATTCTGAGCAGGATAGGTTATTTATTTATTTATTTATTTAAAATAAAAATAAAAACCTTTTAATATCTGAGGCAGCATTTTCTGCTATTACCACTCTGATAACGATAACCATCAATACAGAGGCAGATACTGATCAATACCAATATGCCATGTCTAGTTTAACCGTTTAAAAAAGGTCATGTTAATCAGTGACCTCAAAACCATTCATTCATTTAAAACTGAACTACAGATAAAAAACAATATGCCAATTTGTGAACTTTTTATATATATATATATATGAATTGTTATTGGTGGTTGGTGTGGCGCAACAGATAACGCCACTACCTGCCACTAAGCTACCACACCATGTGGGAGAGTGGGGTTCGGTTGCCGGTCTGGGTGACTATGCTGCGCTACACCAACAAGAGTCCTTGGGCAAAGGTAAAGGTGCACATATTTGTCACAGTACAGCGAAATGTGTCCTCCGCATTTAACCCATCTGTGGTAGTGAACACACACACACACTAGTGAACTAGGGGCAGTGAGTACACACACACCCAGAGCGGTGGGCAGCCAACTCCAGCATCCGGGGAGCAGAGAGGGTAAAGGGCCTTGCTCAAGGGCCCAACAGTGGCAGCTTGCAGAGCTCGGGAATTGAACCCAAAACCCGGTTATCGATAGCCCAGCGCTCTAACCGCTGAGCCACCACTGCCCCAACACTCCAACACTACATTGGCCCACCTCTGTAATACCAGTAACTGGATAAAAGCGTCAGCTAAATGCCATAAATGTTATGTTTGGGAATGTGGCTTAAAGTGGATTTTTTCCACAATTATATAATATGTGTAATTAAATGGTTAGGATATAAACAATGGACCATCGTCTAATTTCAGATTCATGAGGCATTTTTAACCCACAGAACTGTAAACTCTGCTCTTAGAAAGTGTGTGTGTGTTTGTGTGTGTGTGTGTGTGTTAGTCCGCCTTCACTGGTGACTGGAGTATCGTATGCGATTGAGATTGCATACGGGTTGGGTAATTGGCAGTCCAAATTGGGATGAAATGGGGAGAAAATCGTGTGTGTGTGTGTGTGTGTGTGTGTGTGTGTGTGTGTGTGTGTGTGTGTGTGTGTGTGTGTGTGTGTGTGTGTGTGTGTGTGTGTGTGGAACCCAAGAGGGTAGCAAACAAATGTCTGATGAACATCATGCTAACCTCATAAAAGTCACCTGGGCCACTGACTGACTGACAGACACTGTGACAGTGTGACAGACACTACATACAGACTCTGTCAGAGCTAGTTTATAATAACATGGTTTAATGCTAGTTCAGATCCTCCAGGTTCATTCTGTGCTCTAACTGTGCTAGCTAACATTTCTTAAGGAACATCGGGTCCCATCTTAGTAAGACAGCAGTAAGAAATATTGTGGCATTTAAGTTCTGCACATTATTCGATATGCAATTCCTGTTGTGGAGTTCCTATTTTATAATTATTAGAATTACATATGAACATATACATATGTGGACACACAAAGGTGTTCTGTGGGCTATTTCACAAAGCGGATTACTCTGATAGCCAGATAACTTAAGCCTAAAGTCAAGCTTGTCTCTCAATAGGAGAAGAGCTGAGGTGCATTCCTGTTGGACTATTCTGAGCTTAGGGCCTAAGTTGTCTGTCTAACAGAAAAATGCTGCTTAAAAATAATATAAAATATTATACAGCCATATTTTTGTCCAGTTCCTGTCTACACCATTCTAAAATTTCTCTTCAAGCTGTCATTTCACACCAGACAGCAATGTAGGGTATGTGTATTAAATATTTGTATGTCAGGTTGTTTTTAAACCATCTCATAATCCATCTCCGCTTGTTTTCCGTAGGTGGCTGAGCTAAAAATGGAGCTGAAGCTGCGTGGCCTCCCTGTGTCTGGAACCAAAACTGATCTCATTGAGCGGTTAAAGCCTTACCAGGAGAATCCCACTCCCAGCACCAGCAACAACAACAGCAACAACACTGGACCGAACACCCAGCCCTGCAACACTCCAATGGAAGTGTCTAGCACCACTATGAGCCTGTCCCCTGGGCAGCCGCCCCCTGAGATCTTGAGCTCCACTCCCCCGGTTTCCCCTGTCCTTTTAGAAGCACACACCAGAGAGGAGATGCACATGGACAGCCTGACAGAGACCCAAGGTCAGACAGTGCCTACAGTTCCAGAGGAGCAGGACAGGAGGCTGCATGAGAAGGAGCGACAGATCGAAGAGCTGCTGCGCAAGCTGGAGCAGGAGCAGCGGCTGGTGGAGGAGCTGAAGATGCAGCTGGAGGTGGAGAAAAGGAGTGGACAGACGACAGCAACCGTGGAAAATAACGGTAACATCAGTCCAGCTGCATCAAAGGCCCCTGTAAAGGCGGAGAACACGGCCATCCCCAACTGCAAAGTGACCTCGCATACCACTGCTGCTATAGTGAAGCTGGAGGAAAGCCACCCCACCCAAGTGACGGCCACCCCTCTGGCGCAGTTCTTTATCAGCCACCAGGGGGTGTCGCAGGTTATTGGGCAGCCGCAGACTCTTCTCACCACACAGCATGGTGGCACCCAGATCCTGCTGCCGGTGTCCCTGCCCAATAACGCCACCACCATTCAGCTCCCCAATGCTAACGTTAAACTACAGGTACTCCAGCTGCTGCAACAGCATTTAGTTTAGCTGTCCATTCATTTAGACACTGACCGCCTTATCGCTCAGGTGTGTTTTTTGGCGTCAGATTTAATGTTCGGGTCGTTCCTAGGTGTGAATACAACCCCATGCACGCATTTCCAAAATCAGTCATGTAATGTGAATAATCCACATGAACATTGAAAGGCATGCTCCTTGATTATGAGGCAGCTATCTGAAAGTAGTTGATTTGAAACTTAAAGCATCGCTATGGAGAATTGCCACTTCTTGCTCCTTGGCTCCCCCTACAGACGGGAAGTGTAATTGTATTTTACACAAATGTCACACGGGTTGGCAGTTCTCATGAGCGTTGTCCTGCCCACTTCTCCATAGTTACATACTGTTATTAGCTGTAAGGCTGCCGGAATTGATAACAGTATTAAAAAAAAAGTCAAAATCAAAAAAAGGACTGAATGCTAGTGCTTAGGGGTGGATGATATTTCCACAAAAAAATAATATGCATCACAATATTTTTATTCTTAGAGAGTCCATTTACTTGTGCTTCATAATCCGATAACTTCAGAACATCACATTTGGTTACATGCGCTTGAGAGAATGGGGGTTTAAATGAGTCAGAGGCAGTAAGTTCTCTCAGAATAAGAAATACAATTGAAACCCAACAGAACGTAAAATGAACACATATCATCACCAGCAGATTAAGAATATTTAAATCCTGCAGTTTCAGTTTCACTCCATAAGTGTTCTGTCTCGCAGGTGCAGTGTTAAATGCTGCTTGCTTATTTCTGGTACTGCTGCCTGTTTTCACGCATGCACAGGCCGAGAAATCCGAGAATACTTGCATTTAGCTGGATTTTAACTCTGTAATCGAGTTTCTCTCTTTATCAGATTTCTTAATCAGGATTTCTATAGGCAGGATTTACATTACTCCAGTCTAAGAAATCAGAGTAGGCTGTTTATATGACCACTGGAATAATCAAATAACTGCACAAACTGCATGTAAACACACTCACGGTTCGTATCAGATAAAAAAAAAAAATTAAAAAAAAACATTAAAAAAAGTCACCAGCTGTTAAACACTGGAATCAATATTTCCTCAAAATATAAAAAAAAATCATAAAATCATAGTACTAAACCTGTGGTGGATTCACCCCTGTGTTTAACAGTTGGACAGCTAATTTGATTCATAAAATTCTGCACCTTTTTTTTTCTCATATCTCAACCGTCAGTCCACCGGATTTTTGTCCGCAATGCATCAGGCTTGTTTAGATGTTCCTTTGTTCCTTAGGTTCATTCTGCTGAACCTTCCTGAAGGTCCTTTGCAGTCAAACGATCCTATGGGGAGTTCTCTCTGAACGTTTATTCTGACAGTTTACTATCCAGGCCCCCTTCTTACAGCCTCCTTCTGCTTCGTAGACATCAACTATTCTACTTTTCAGAGTATTCTACTAGGCAGCTGCTTAGGGAAGCCCATGTTGGGGCTTTCTAAAACTTTGAAATGCTCATCAGCTGACCTTTGTAACGATGCTTGTGCACTGACCTTGCATTCTGGAATGCAGATGGCTGAACATTTTCTGAACACTTCTGTGTTCTTTCTGCGTATGTTCCTAATATTTGCTTTCTGTTTGACAGCCGGTCCTGCAGGCAGCCGTCTCTCCTCAAAGCCAAGGACTGATCCAGACCACGCAGTTGCAGCCGGCCAAACCAGAGAGTACCTCAGCACAGCAGCCCGTCAATCATAACCACAACATAGTACAGGTGATTGATTTCCCCTGCAGTCAGAGTGACTGCTTTTTGCATTTTTCATGCTTGAATAATAAAGAAGTTATTCAATTTAGGTCTGATCCTGTGGGTCAGGATTGGGGCCGATTCTGGCAGTGGAGGTCAGTGGATCGGGTAATGGATACATTTAAGCCTGAGCCATGAGCTGTTCTCATGACTGCTGCCCTGCTGTGTTAGACATGCCATAAACCGACACTATTCACAACCTGAAAGCACTAAGAGCGGTTTAAATGTCTGCAGTGTGGAACTGTTCAGCAGTGGAACATAAAACTTGTGATATCTGCAGTTCTGCTGCGTTAACTTCGTTTGAAGAAACCACCTTCCACTCAGACATGAGGATGTAAAACATGAGCGCGTGGCTGTTACACAGCCGTGTGTCTATTCTCTGCTGTTTTTTTTTGGCCATGCCACCAAAAAGCATGCAGGAAATACACTCCCAGCATGACTATTGCGGTTCAATTACAGCTAATTAAACCAGTTGTGTTACAGAAGTGCTGTGTTTTAACCAAAAAACTAAAGATATTAGTTCCAGAAGTTAGCTCTCAACACTCTTAACCATAGTTGAACCCTTTTTAAGCTTCTTTTTTAGTGGGGGTTCTATCTAAAACAATTGCCTTTATTTGGAACCTTCAAGAGTGTTCATCTGCCAGGTTGACATGTCACTGAATTTCTCAGAACTGAAGCAGTTTATAGTCAGTACATTTTTTGCTGCATCATTTTAAAGTAACATTATTTTTGACACTTACCGCTATTCATTCATTCATGCTGCTACACTCCTTTCATATATTGTGATCATATTGCTGCTACTTTTCCCACTTTTCCTATTTATGTCTAAGCTTTTTATATATTATTGTTTTATTTATTCAATAATTGCTCTTTGGGTGTAACTGGGTCAGTCCAAGAGTCTCCTTTATCCAACTTATATTAAACACACTATAAAGTGGCTCATTTTGGAAATGTAGGTTAACAAACTAATTATAATTATAATGAAAACCGCAATAATAATAGCAAAAAGTCAAAAAGGTCAAGCAGCAACAACCATCTTACATACATTAGCAGCTCAGCCGTATTTGTACTTGTTTGGCTGTCCTTCACTGCTTTTATTTGGAGCACGTCACTCGTCAGTGATAAAATATGCAGTTACAGTGACCTAAGATTCTGTGGTAATGAATGTTCACACCTCATGGTGGTTTTTTTTTTGTATTTTTTATTTATATATTTATTTATTTAAATTTATATTACTTTTTTTTTGTTTGTTTGTTTTTGTCTTTTTTTTTTTTTCTCCCCAAGATTACAATTACACAAACCGTACGTGCAGCCATCCTACCTGTTTTCTTCGTCATTTCAATAACCTAGGTTTGGTCTGGTTGTAGTGTGTGGGGATCGCCCTGTCAGTACAATATCTTTGAAATAAGCTGCTGCTGTATCTCGGCTCCGAAGTCCTCAGCATAGCATGACAGCCCTGGTTTTCAATGATTGAAAATGGATGCAAGTCATTGGCAATGAAAGTTAAGCGACAGTTTGTAGTTTGCTTCGCCTGTTCCAAATTGGCTGGAAGATTTGACCTCGCTTGCTCAAAGATCCTGGCCATTGTTGTATTGCTGCCAAGCAGAGGACCATCGAGCAGGCAAAAAACCCAACTCAGAAAAAGCAAAGTGAATCACTAACTCTGTCTGCCAAAGCTTTGCGTCAGTATTCTGTAGGAAGTTTCTTACTTGTCCATTTTACCTTTGTTATGTGCTTGCCACAGACAGCCAAGCTCCAGCCTTCCGCACCTCTGGCTTCTGCAAACATTACTGATTAAGATTTAGAAAAAAATGATTTTCGACACTTGTGAATTGATTCGGAATCTTCCATGTCTGCTTCGAGATGAATCGTAAGAATGCTTAATAGCTAGTTTATGTAACAGCAGGCTTCACAAAGTAGCTTTTCAGAGATCAGAATCTGGAAGCATTGGTGAAGAAAAGTAGTTTTTCTATTATTTATTTATGTGTTGAGGAATTTGGTTGCAACACATCAGTTAGATTACATAAATACATAAATCCCTATGATTATGCTTTTTTAGCAAAAACTGACTATGTAGATATTGACACAAAAATTGTTTGGCGCATCTAGACACACACACGGGACCGTAGATTATAGCCTTAACATAGAATCTGCAGTGAATATGTGACTAAGCGACATTGGTAACAGGTTATATCGCTTCAATAACGAGCGGCTACAAAAACAGCAGGTTTACGAAGTTTAGCCACCAGTGGTTAATAAAGACTGGTTCATACTTACCGCGGACGCAAGGCTAAAGTAAAGCAATTGCGGACGAAGCGGCCGTGTGTGACGGCGAAAACCGCAACGGCGTGGTCAGTCCGTGTGGCGACGCCTGTATGGTTTCTCGTTAGGTGCTTATGCCTTGCACGAGTGCTGCTGTGCCTTCAAAACTTTGCCCAGTATACAAACCAGCGTTGTTTCATGCATATTTTAAGTTCTCTCATACTTTCGATGCCTTGGGCCTTTGGAAAACTTTAAAAACCTTTCAGAACGAAGTCAGATCCAAGTTTTTGTTAGTTAGTTTGTTTGTTTGTTTTTTTAAAGCTGTGCTTTAAATAGGGCTGACCAGACTGGAGCCATAAATGAGGAAAAGCGTGTGTTGTTTGGATAGAAGTGTTTCAGACACCTAAAAAGCTAAAGCCATGAAAAAAAGAAAAGCATTCAGCGCCAACGTCATCGTAGTCTGATCACGGCAGCCCTAAACCATCACACACTTGCCTAAGACTGCTTCAAGGTTTCTGAAAAAATAATAAAAATAAAATGTAAATTCAAATAATAGTAATTAATAAATAAAATAAAAACAACAGCTACAGTATTCAGGTAACAAAAACACACCAGCACCCCTGTATTTAAGATGACATAACGATGATTCCAGCATGAGGTTAGTGCAGCTCTAACCCAGTGTCTATAATCTTCGGTTCCAGAGCTTGAGTAAGCAGGTGAGGAGAAGGGGAGTAAATGAAAGTGGATCAGAAAGAGCAATCAGAGCAACTCTATAGTCTTATCTGGAGGCTCCAGGATCATGTCATGTAGTCTGGTCTGGCCTTAGGGAAGCCATCCATCAGTAAGTTGGCAAAGAAGGGTCTCCTTCCACACAGTGCCGGGTGTCTTGTGTAGCTGGCCTGAGGCGCGCGGTGCTAAAGTTACTCGAGTAATGGCAGTAGACGGATGCTGCTGCCAGCAACATGCTGAGTTAGTGTATCTGTGGTTCTGGCCTCAGCCCGTTTTCAGCCGTGTGTAACTGGAGCCCAGGGGAAAAGATGGCTGATAATGCTTTCGCAGACAGTCCTGCCTGAAGGAAAGTCATTACCTTTTGATTACGGGAAAGCAAGAATTTGGTCCTTTCTAAAATTAGAGATCCTCACGAACACTTCGTTAGGAACGCCGTGTACACCTTCCTAATCGTGCAATTATCTAATCAGCCGATCGTACGGCATCAGTGCCATGCCTAGAGTCATGCAGATACGGGCCAGCACTGTCCATCAGAGATCTGAGCATGGCACGATTGTTTCTGGATGGTTCTCTGGATAGAACTGCTGATCTCCTGGGATTTTCAGCACAACAGTCTCTAGAGTTGCTCTGAATGGTGCAATAAAGACAACACGTTCTTTAGTTCTGCAGACTGTAAACGCCTTGTTGTTGAGCAGAGATGTATAGTAAGGATGTACAGTAACTCCTTTACTACTGGACTTTAGTATTAAAATGCTGTATCTGTATCTACTGGAGGATTATTCTTTCTCCTACTTTCAGTTTAATACTTCTATTCTGTTACATTGTTTATGTGCTGCGTCGTTACTAGTAACGATGATAAAAATGCTACGAATCATTTCAAACCCACATTATCACCCCCCGAGCGCTAGATGGCGCTGTCACTGGGTTTCATGAAGCCTCCTCAACAAGTGATCGAGCCGTGAGCTTCCTTTCACTCCGCTGCTGCAGTGAGGACGCTAACGCTACAGCTCTGTTAGTTTATTTCCAGATGGAAGAAGAAGAACCACCAGAAGAAACACCATCCTCACCACCTTCAAACACTTGTATGTGGCCCAATGGCCTGAGATCTTTTAGCTGTATTTTAGTTTACAGAGAGTGAAGCTTAGTGTTAAGCTGTTTTGTACTTGTATGAGGCCTAATGGCCTGAGATCCTTTAGTCGTAGTTTAGCTCAGGGTTTTAAGTTGCTCTTCTTGATGGTTTTTACATATGAAACTCTTGTATGTGGCAGGTTGAGTCAGTTTTGTTTGTTTGGAGAGTTAACTGAAGACTGCGACAGTCCTTAAGTCTGAGCATCTGAAATAATATAAACACTGATGCTCACAATAACTGACTTTTGACTGCTTTCTGTAATAACTACAAACCACACAATACTTGTACTTTTACTTTCAGTACTTAAGTAGTACATTTTAAAATAAACTACTTTCAATTCTTAAGTACAGAACATGCTAAATACTTTAGTACTTTGATATAAGACTGGAGCTTAAAGAACACTTCTATCAAAAAAGTGACCTAAGTAGAAGTAGAGCACTTGTACTTTTACTCAAGTTTGGGTTTCTAGTACTTTGTCTATTATCTATGTCTATTGGTGAGAGAGGTCAGCAGGGTAGGACAAAGTGGCTGAAGCTGACAGAAAAGCTACAGGAACTCTGTATAGTTGTGGCGAGCAGAAAAGCATCTCAACACCATCCAACCTTGAGACTAATGTACTACAACAGCAGAAGACCCCGTCAGGCTCAGACCTCTGTCTGCCAAGCACAGAAAGCTGAGGCTGCAATGGACACAGGCTCGCCAAAACTAGACAGTTGAAGACTGGGGAGGTGGAGCCTTTTGTAAATAATAAAAATTTCAGGCTAGGGCCATTTTCAGAAATTCTCCCAGTTTAGAAACCATGTTCTGATTATTAATAGTGAAACCGATTCATCTCTGCATTGTCAGCGTGTTGTGTATCATGGTATCATGTGATGGCTGCTCATTAATGGTCTTATGGCTTGCTGTTTTCTCTACCCAGGCTCTTCCTTTGTGCAGCAGTGGCGGCTCTGGTTTCCAGCACAGTGCCACTGACAACCAGACCGGCTTGGAGATGCCTCAGTGTTTCCTGAGCAGCTCCCCAGAGAACACGGTGTCTGCCCATCGGAGTTCACCCATCACCTCCTCCCTTACCAATGGTCCCCTCAGCAAGGTAGCATGCGCAGCACAGTTGTTCTAATATGCTAGTGCAGTGCAGCACTACAGCATTCAAATGATCACTAGGACATTGTGAAAATAAAAGAATGAAAGGTGAGGTAAAATAAGTAATTAGATTACAGTAATTAGATCCATAATAAAAGTCGCTCATTACAGGCAGGATGACTATTAATTGTTTTTATTCTGATTGAGTGAGCAGGTGTGCATTTATGCTGCTGTTAAAGTGGTTGGTTGTGACTGGTCGTTCGTTTTTAATGACATTCACAGAACTAGTTGAGTGCTAACAGCGCCCCCTGTGGAGAATCTTGCAGAGAATCCATCCATTCCAAAAAAAATCAAAATTTTAGTTGATACATTTCCAAATAAAAGAATATCTCTGTCTAATATTTACTTTCAGCGGTAAATATTTTCTCAAAGCTTAAATTTAGAAAAACATTTGAAGGTAGGGAGCTTAGCTGGACAACTGTATGGTTTGCTTGCCGAGTAACTTCTGAATAACTGCTGGAGGATGTGTAATTCTTTCTTTTCATTAATAGATTATTTTTTTTAATTTAGTACTAAGTATTATTCTTAATAACATAACAGTAAGCTGACTCTTATTGACAAGATGAAACCTTGTTGAATCCTCCAGTTTGACTTTTATTTACTTGTTTATTTATTTTTTTAACATAATCTGAAGAAACAGCAGCCCTTTACACTGCCCTGCTAGAGAAATCTGCATACACCAGCATAGCTGGTTGCTAGCAAACAAGACCATAATAAACCACCATTGACCATTTTAGACTAGCATACAATTCTAAGCTGTTCTAAGCAGAATATATTAATGTAAACCAATGTAAAATATGCAAATTCTGTCTAAATAAAAGAATCCAGATTGTATATGTATGTGTATATGTTGAATATGTAATTAGATTAGTTACTTTTAATACAGTTATTTTAATACAGGATTATGTTACAGTTACATAAGTAATCTGTAACGGAATATATTTGTAAAGAAACCCTCCCAACTCTGGTCTAGAACGATGGACAGAATTATAGGGGTCTGGATTAAATGTTGAATGAAGAATGTAATTATTTATAATCAAAATTATAATAAAAGATCAGATCACTGGTAAATAAATAGGTAATTGCAGTGCATTATTTATCATTTAACAAATTCCTTTATTTCCTACATATGTGAAATACTCTATATAAAAACTATATATTATATATATTGTTGTTGTTTATTCACTATATTGTTTATTCACTGTTCAGTTTTAGCTAATAGGGACTTTTATTTTGAAAAGTAGCATGTCAAACAGAGCTATGTGAGTACAGTACTGCAGCTTCAGTGACACACTATTGGTGCTGAAATATCCTGAAAGTATTTTTATTATTCTATGTATTTATTTATTTTTTAATCAGGATGTTTTTATATTTATAGGTATTTTAAAACAGGCAAGAAGTGTTAGGTTGTGTGTTATGTATAACCCGTATGTATCTGCATCAGTCCCCCTCTCAGGCCCAACCTGCCTTCATCCTGCAGTCTCCAGTGTTCAGTCAGGCCCCCAAGAGCCGAGAGCCCCCCACCTACGAGGATGCTGTCAAACAGACCCGCGGCCTGCTGGCGCACACGATCACACAGGTTTCACATCTCACTTAAACACATAAACACAGAGCTTTACCTAAACATGCTGTAAGGTCCATCTGCTGCAGTTTCCAAATCCCATCCCTATTGAAATAGCAGTCGATTGGATTTATTGTGTTTCAGGGTCCTGTGGCAACCAGTCAGCAGATGGATGACCTGTTTGACATCCTCATTGAAAGTGGAGGTAACTGGGCAAAAACAACACATTCAGCTACTTTAAGTTGCACCCATTGCTGACACAGATGTGCAAATGCACATACTCAGAGCTTGTCTAGTCCATGTAAAGAATTGGGCACCATGCCTACTGCCAGGCTTGGGCTACAGCTTTGTGCTGTGGAGCAGTGGAACGGTGTTCACTAGAATGATGATTGGTGCTCCATCCAATACTTTTGGGATGAGGTGGGGTGGTGATCATCCAACATCCTAACCTCAGTGACTCTCTTGTTGCTAAATGCATTTAAATCCTCACAGCAATGCTCCAAAATTTAGTAGAAAACCTTCCTTAGACAGTAGAGACAGTTACTCCAAAAAAGCAGGTTAAACTTTTTTCCCCCCAATACCTTTGATTTAAGAGGAAACGGTGAATGGGCAGGTGTCCCAATACTTTTGTCCGCATAGTGTACTACATAAACAAGTCTTTTCTTAAGATGTTGCAATGCAGTTTGTCCTACATGAGCTTCCATTAAGTTAGCTGCATTAGCCTGCATTAGCAACAGTGTAAAACAAAAGTTTTAAAACTTCTAAATTGAACATGTCTTGGCTGGCTTACTACCCAAGAACCGTGTGTCTGACCTTGTCTGACCCTGTCCCTGCAGAGATCACACCCTTCAGTCAGCCGGAGCCCTCTGTGCAGAAGATGATGCCAGTGACTGCCAGCATCACCACCCTACCGGTCAACACTGCCCTGTCCCGCCCGCCTGCACAGGTTCAGATGGCACCCCCACCGGCACTTCTTGTGGAGCCCATGCCCAGCCTGGCCTCGCTGGCCTCAGACAACCAACTAGAGGCACTGCTGGAGGGCGCTCTGGTCGGCGTGCCTGACTCGGAGCAGAGGACGCTGGGGATTCTAGAGGAACTGCACAGCCAGCTTTTAGATCAGCCTCATTCACCTATGGACACAACCGAGCTGGGCTTCGGCGACCCACCACCCTCCACTTCCTCTTCCTCCTTCAGCCTGCAGGACACAGGCCTGGACAACATGGAGTGGCTGGACCTGACCATGCCCGGACCCATCGGGCCAATGAACCCGTTAGGCATCGCTTCGGATTTCCTGGACACGCATGACCTGCAGTTGCACTGGGACTGATGTGGTGTTGTGCACTTGTTCTCGTTTTCTCTCTCTCTCTCTCTCTCTCTCTCTCTCTCTCTCTCACTCACTCGCTCTCTCATACACACACACATGCGCACACTCTTTTCTTCCACCTTGTGACGGTGAGAAGGAGGAAGGGACACGTTTGTTCATAGCCATAGTCTGGAAGTTTGTGTGTGTGGGGGTGGGTGGTTGGGGGTGGTGATTGAGACTGTACAGGGCTATGTAAAGCACTAGGGCTGTACCAGCAGCGCAACACCACAGTGGTAACATGCCAGCCACGGTGTGGGACACATCACTGCCATTACCGCATATAACCCCTCTAAGTTTTGCATTCTGGTAATTCTGGCATCCTGACTTAGAGCAGGCTTTCTAAAGGTTTCACTATAACCAAGAGTGGCCCATCTGTCAAAGCGCTGTTGGCACTGAGAGTACAGCCACGGTCACGCTAGACATTTGTAGTTTGTGTCACCCTGTGAAATGGGCAGAACTGGGGCTGGACAGGAAGCCTGGTCACTAAAAAGTCTGTAGCATGCTAACGTTAGCCAACTTAAACATTTACTCAGTAAAACCGCAGAGTAAATAATTTTATCTGAAAACGTGAAACTGCCGAGAGCACAGAGCTACACACTGAACTGCCATGGTTGGATCTCTATGTGGAGCTGTGTTTAGCTTGGCGCTGACTTAGCAATTAGCAGGCTAATTATGTCATGTCATCATACACTCACCACATAACAGTACTGTACTAAAAACACAACACACAGCTCTGGCTGGTAGCAGGGTTTGATTTAAGTTAATTTACCAATTCTGCTCTGCTCAGCCTCGGAGATAACTTAGCAGTTAGCATGCTAGCTGACTCAGTTACCACAGGCAGTAGTAAACAGCACATTGAGGTTTTATATAAACTGTATGTAAAACTGCAGTGGCTGGAGCACTGAGACAAAAGCCTAGCGTGACCACCAGCCTAGCTTTCCTCACCAACTGCTGGCACGTTTAGCTGTCCAGAGTGGAGGTGTATGTAGCTGTAGGCTTCTTCTGAGCCAAGTGAAATAAGGTTTACAGGTCTAATAAGCTTTTAAAAGAAAGAAATTCAGCCCTGTTCCCATTTTAACAAAGATTGTATGCATGTCAAATATGTCATTTAGGGAATATGGGAGGTTGGGGGTTTATAATATTGGGGGTTGATGCTGATACCACTGCTTCCCTCCTGATGTTGATACTCATACATTAATAAAATGTATAAACTAGTTTCATCTGGAATAACATTATACATAAAATATACCACTTATATGTAGAGTTACAATGCAAATTGCAGTAAACTCAATGTAGTAGTCAGTGCAGAATCACCTTAACACTACAATAAATACATGACATTTCCATTTGCAATATCATCACATCCAAAGATCTGATGCTGATGTTTCCCATATCATCAAAATAACCCCCCCCCCCAAAAAAAAAAAAAAACACTTGTCATTTCTACACGTCTCTGAGTCTGGTTGGCTAGCATCCAGCAAAATCCCTAATTAAAAAAAAATAATAATAAATGATGGCAGTGGTGTGGCACATCACAATGGTAAGGCACTCAAACACGTGATCTCTTCAGCAGCCCGGTTCAGCACTCTGCTCTATATATAAAGCAAATCTGGGTTCCACTCAGTGGAGGATGCGAGTGATTGTCTCTGCTGTTCTGCTGTACCAAGCTACGGTTTGTGTTCGCCCTTCATAATCCAGGCTGACGGCCTGTTGTGGGGTTCTGAAAACGAAGGGCCTTCAAAGAGACGCTTCCGGCTGAGCACAGGCTGGGTTCTCTTTTCTGTGCTGTTCAAGAGAGGGTGCCGCTTTAAAGCACTGCTGAGTTCTTAGTCATTGTGCCATTGACTCAGGGTGTTCAGGGCACGGCCTAAAAAAATACTGTCACGGCCAATGTTGAACTACAACTGTCCAGAGGCAAAAAGGACGGGCTCTAATTCCTAGAATTGGATTGCTTTGTTTGCACAGAATTGGGAATGACTTAGATAAAAAAAAAATAAAAAAAAGAGCCCATAATCGGGTGCATTTTGCAGCTGGAGACCTTCCTACGCTCCCCAGTGGACTGTTGTTGAGGTACTGCCCTAATTGAACCGAATCTGACTCAGAACTAGGCTCGTTTTGGGTGTTTTGAGGGTGTGTGTGTGTGAGTGAGTGAGGGAGCATTTTGGGTACATGAAGTCAGCACATATCTGTAATGGAATGTTGTTTGATGGGCCAGGCCAGTGCGCTAATAACTGCAGGGCTTATGTGTACCATATTGTGAAGGGAGTGCCCATAGACACAATGGTATACAATACTGTACGCTTCAAAATGCTCCGTGACGCTCTGCAGCCGAGGTGCGTCAGTGCCAAGCCGAGTGTGTATATGTGTACGTTTGTTGGAGGTGTGGAGCAAACCTCTGCAAGACTCTTTTAATGAGCTCCTTTAAAGAGCATTCTTGTGTGAACTAGAACGACAACTGACACTTAAAGCAGTGGCTGTTCGCCCAGCTCAGTGGGGCACAGAGATATTTATAGGCGTTATTGTTTATTTACACAGGGTTTGGGCACTGTGGACTCTCTCTCTCTTTGTGGGTGTCTGTTCTTGGATGAACTCCATGAGCCTGGATTCTCTACAGCAGGGCTGCTCAGTCCTGGTCCTGGAGAGCTACCAATCCTGCACAGTTTAGCTCCAACTCTAATCCAATACAGCTGTTCCAGGTAATGAAGGCATTCTGGGGCATCTGAATATCAAGGCCGGGTATGTTGGATCTGAACCCTTCTGAATGGTAGATCTTGAGGTGCCAGGATTGAACACCACTGGAGATCTACCAGCCCTGTACAGTTTAGCTTCAACCCCCTAATCCATCACACGTAATCCAGGTAATGAAGGCCCTCAGGGGCATCTGGATATCCAAGCCAGGTATGTTGGATCTGAACTCCACAGGATGGTAGATCTCAAGAGTCAGGGTTGAGCACCCCTGCTTTGAACCATCGCCACGTTAAAGGAATACTCCAGACTTTTTCGACTTGATCTCTATGGACAGTAGTTTTGGCACGTTTCCCTGTACCTAATAATGGGCAGCTGCTTCAGCACCTATCCAATGACTAAGTTCTAACTGGCTCTGTTCTAAGTGTGTGTGGGGGGAGTATTCCTTTAAGACCCTCTTATCTGTCAAAGACAGTGGTCCCGGTGATACTTCCTCTAAATGCATCACCTTTATTTTTATTAAATTTTTTTAGTAGTTGTTGTTTTTGCTGGTTTTGATGTTCTGTACAATCAGGCCCCACGTTTTGCCTCCATGAAGACACTGCATGTTGGACATTGTTGGCAGCTTTAACACGGCAGTGGGGGGAGCAAAAGAGCAAGTCTGCTTTGTCCACCTCCATTCCATCACGAACCTCAACAGTGACTTTTTAAACGTCCTGTCATCCTACCAGACCCTCGACCCTTCCTCTTATCTGCTTATCTGCACTTTTTGATGATGTCTGTCTCTCTGTGTGTCCTTCCGTCTGTGGCACGTTCTTGTTTCTGTGAGTGAGCGTGTGTACATATCCTACGTGTTTCACTGTTGAGGTGTTATTCCTGTGCCCCCCCCCCCTTAAGCAAAAAAAAAAAAAAAGAACAGAAATTGCAGACTAAAGAATGAAAACGTATACCGTTTGAGAAATGAAGAATCGCTTTGCCCGCATGAAATTGTAAATGATTCTCAAATCAATGTGATATTTGTCAGCTTTCTAAACTTGCTATCAAATGATTTGATTTTAGTTTAATCGCGAATCACCACAAGTGATTAACCGGGTTAATCTCTAAGACCAGGCTCTGGTTATTGAGTCATCATCATGGCGCATGGCCTCACTTTGCCTGATTTGGCTCAGTGTCTCAGTGAAGAGGAACATCTTTGTGACATCATAAGGAGCTACCATTATTACATCACATGCTGATGAGTGACTCGGCGATAACCTCAGTGTTATTAGAGGCAATAACCCGAACTCTGGCTGTAAAGACCTGTACAGGTTTGTACAGTTGTGAGCAACTAGTAAGGGCATGTTTGATCCAAAGGGAATTTGCTCAATTTTTTTTTTATAGATATTCTAGCACTTTTTGCTAAAATGATGAACTTGTCATCATGGTGAAAAACAATCAATTAGCATCTGAGCACCTTCGCAGAAAGAGGAAATGTATTAGCTGTTAGCACCATTGTTTGTCTGTGTTCTGTTTTTGTTTTTCTTGTCATTTTTTTTTTTTTTTCCATCAGCTCGAAAGCGTTTGATCAATAAGGAGCATGCCTAGGGCTTTGGCCCACTCCTGCTTTTAAGGCTTCGTACTGTTCATCTTGCACATTGACCAAGCTATGGCCTCTCAAACGACTTGCCCAGCACAAGTCTCGTAGGCTCAAGCAGGCACTCGTTACTGGGAATGGATTCAGTGAATTTCGTTGGAATTTGCTGATCTCTGGTAGTTGAACTGTTGACGTAAGTGATCTGGCCATCTACTAGTGGTGACAAAATCCTGGATTTGAGGTCTGTAGAGCTCTGCTCCAGGTCATGCATTGCCATAGTACCACTACTGATGAGCTGATTTCCTTTAGATTAGGAAGGAGAACATTGTGAAGCTTTCTGGATGTTGACTGTAATTCATGTCTAAGGTTTTAGACTTTTACTAAAAGGCGGTTTTGTAAAATAGTTACCAAAGAGGCCAAATCAATAATGTACAATGCCATTTGACGTAGCTGGTTTACAAAATGTTGGATGGTTCAAGATTTTTCCTTTTTTGGAGTGAACTGCGAAGTAGGTTGACTTTGTAAGAACTTTAGCTTTGAATCGGTGTGGATTTTAGATGAGGAGCTTATTGAGAGCAAAGCAATAACTTCCCATTCTTTCATTTGAACTACAGTAGTACTGTACTGTACTGTATGCAGTAAATGGTAAATCACGGCACATTGCCTCAGTCTCACAAAGTTGCGGTTTGCATTAAATGCTCACACGTTTATTCGGGAAGCTCAGCATTTAGACTAAATGTAGGATTTATCTGACTAAGGCAGCTGGCCGATCACCTCTTGTCCACACTCTATAATCTAGAAAAGTGCAGACTCTCCATTTCCTCTTTTCATTTAAGTGGTCTTGTGGAGCCTACCCGACATTCAGTGCTACGGTGATCTTTTTACATTTTTTTAATTCTTCTATTTTTTGTTTTTGTTTTTATGTGCGAAAAGGTTGGTCATTCTCACCATGTTAACCATATTCAGCTGTTTCCCATTTTGTACTGCTGGACCTTTAATTTGAAATGGAATATTTTTATCCATACTTTACATGTGTAAAGTATCAGTGGGGACTACACTGGTTGAGAATCCTGTTGACTGCCACTTCTCTACGTCCTCCAGGCGGAGGAGCAATCATCATTTGTATGCCATACGTTTTGCACATTGTGTACATATTTGAATGGACGTGACACATATTTTTATACATGTTTAGCGCATCCATGAGCTCTATTTTGTGAATAGGTTGAAAGATCGGAATATACATACGCTGATGTTAATGTGTTGGTTCACTTCGCTGTATTGTGAACATAATGTTGTAGAAGATGTCTCAGAATCTCTTAAATATACCAGAGGAATGATGTACATTTCAAAAACTGTCTGGGTTTTATTAGTATTATTCATTATATACATGCAGTGTGGAATACATACTGCAAATGGGGGGAAACAACCGAGTAGAATGGGATGGGGGGGGGTCATAAAAGCACATTTACATAGAGACTTCATGTCACCATGCTCCTCATGTTGTGATTATGTATTGCCTGGTTATTAACCAACTCCCTTGCTTTCCTACTTGCTTTGACTAGATTCTGCATATCACTTCCAATATTTGGCTGAGTATACTCCTGTAACACTGTACATGGCCTTTAAAAGCCTAACCTGAAGCTACATGCTACACTTTTTTTACACATTTAAGCAGCTAAAACTTTACTCATGAATGTTTTAATGACCTGAAAAGGCAGAAGCCTCATGGCCTCTACTCATCAGTCTGGTTGCACACGATGTAGCATTTAGTAGAAGCCTATTTTGGAACCTTTGGTACTTTTCCTGTTGACCAGTTTTTCAGTTTTCCCAAGAATAACATGTAACTTGTGCCTGTTAAAGGTTGTATATCATGAGGTGTGCATTTGCCTCACTAAGAGAAGACTACTGCAAGTAAGCTTCAATTTTATATTTTTCAATTCTACCACATGTGGAAGACCACACTTACAGCTCATTGTCCTTATTATTAACTAGCTGTTTCATACTATGCTAAACTTTTAGCTAGTTTACTGGATTTGCTAACAGTCATTATTAATATAATGTGAAATAGTTACAGAACAACAATATCCTTTTCTTAATTTGGCTGCTTGACAAATAAGCCAGAGCAAACGGCTCATATTTAGGATTACATTGTATGCAATAAATACTGATGCGCTCAGATAAAGCCATAGTTTGCATTGCTATCAATGAGATGAGACAGGCCTAAGGACAATGACCTAAAACGTCACTCGAATCCTTATTTGAAACAAACACATTGATGAGCCAAAATATTCTGACGTCTTGCTCACCGTTATTATCTTGTAATCACGCCCCCATATCAAGGTCTGGGTTGCATGTTTGACAGCAACTGAACAGTTGGTTCTTGTAGCTGATGCGTTGGATATGGGAGAAATTGGCAGGCATGAAGACCTGAGCAACTACTACAAGGGCCAAATTGTTCTTGCCAGACAATTGGACAGACTATCCTCAGAACAAGCAAGGCTTGATGGGAGCTCTTGGTCCGCAGAGGTGAGTACCTACAGACAGTTGTCCAAAGAGGGATAAACCACAAACTGGAGACTGGAGTGCCCATGCTAACCCCTGTCTACCATCAACATGTTTTTTTTTTTTTTACTGTACATTGCACAATAGGCGCCAGGACAAGAAGTAACATATCAGTACAAGAAAGGTCTTGTAGAGTGAGCTGTTTTGGTGGCATGTGGAGTGTAGACAGCATATAAGACAGGTGGTTATAAAGTTTTGGCCTGTTAGTGTGTTTGCACTAAAAACCAGTTTATTTATGCGTAATAAACTTTTAATCTAGCAGGTGACTCCCTCTTACCCACTTTGCATACTTTCTGTCCTTGCCACAGGGCTTAATACGTAACCATGTTATTTTTATTTGATGCTTTTATTTTATATATATATATATATATATATATATATATATATATATATATATATATATATATATATATAAAATATTATATTATATTATATTGATTTTAGCCAATTACCCAACCCACTCATTAGTACCCCCCATCATAAGTAATGCTCCGTAACACTGGGAGGGTCAGGCCTCCGACAAATTCTCAACCAGCCACATCGCCAGCAAACCACCATGCTCGGAGGAAAACGTTGATGTGGGGAGAAAGAAAAGAACTAGGCCAATTGTGCTCTCTAGGGCTCTGGCTGCTGATGGCAGGCAGCATAAGTCAGCGATGGTCATAGTCTAAATTATTTTCCTTTGTATAGATCAGTCTTGAAGGGGATTTCCATCGAACTTTTCACATCATTCGGCCGCCCAGCGGTAAAGAAAGTAGTTTTTCTAGAGTAGCTTAATGCACTACTCATAGTGTCATAGATGTCTGCAGTGGTTCTCAAACCGCTCCCTTTTTTCCCCCCCACTTTACACAGATACTGCACATAGGGATAATGTAGACTGTCCAGGGGTGTCTTGTTACAGACTGCTGGTTCATATTGGCACAGCTGTAGAGAGTCAACATCCCACAGTTTCACCCCAATCCACACTGAATGACTTCTCAGAGGGTTTGTACATTGATTATCGACTGGTAGAATCTCTGTCAGGAGCCCCCTGCCTGATTTACAGCCGACGGACTTTGTGGATTTCCGTGTGGCAGGAAGGACACCTGTGGCTGACGTCTTTAAAGTAGTTTAGAAGGAAGGGCAGCAGGCAGCATCCGGCTACACAGCTGCAGGAGTCCAGGCAGGTTGGTGCGTGCAGCAGAAAAAGAATGAATGAGAGAGAATTAACACTACTGTGGACACAGGATTCAGATTGCTGCTCTACAGCTGGTCCTGGAGGGCCAGAGTTCAACAAAGATTGGTGATTTTTCAGCTCGGACACATTAGCTGAACCTGGTAATGAACAGCTGGATCAGAGGTGTTCGAGAAGGGGAAATCACCAAACTTTGCATGACTCGATACACTGAAAAATAGCAACTTACCCCATGAATATGGACATGAAGCAGAGAAGAATGGATGACTTGCCCACTACATAGTGGATCTCGGTAGTGACCTGCTGCTGGCAAGCGGGACAGCACACTTTAGCAGCAACAGTGGTGAGGTTCTGCACCTCCACCAATTCCTCTGAGCTCTCTGCAGGGGGAAAACACCACTGAGGTCATGCTTTAGTTTCAGCTTATTACATAGACTGGTAAAAGGGTCATACATTTATTGTATTGGCTTGGATGTACCAGTCTTGGGATGGAGGATCATCAGTTTCACCACCCAGACTCCATTTCAAAAAGACATATTTTAATGTTAGACAACTACTGAAACTGTATATAAACCAGTGTTTGTATTCGGAGTGTATATTTGGTTATTAATACAGCCATTTCTCACAGTCTTCTTGGGATCAAACCACCCGACCTGAACTCGAGGGTCCCTTGAGGTCTTCTATATAGCGTAATGCTAATGTTGCAATGCTATGTTGGTTCCAGGCTGCATGGAAGAGATCCTTCTTCCCACTTGTAAAGTCGGAATTTGGAGAATATCACGCTTTGTTGTTGGAGTGCTGAGAAAAATGGCGGCTAATGTAATGTAACCATGCTAGCAGTAATTAGCAGCAGCTACACTGTTAAAATACTGATTCTCCACCACCTCAATTTAGGAACTTAGAATTTAAAAATTAGCTCCAATAACTGCGATCTAGCTAGAAAATACGGCTTGAGGGGATGTTCATGTGCAAAAATTCCAAGATTCTGATAACATGGCTGAATCCATGTTTTGTTGGTGTGCTGTTAGCTAGCTAGCGTTAGCTGAAGAGAGTGTAGCCGGTCACCTAGTGTTAGTTTTTGCGTTAGCACAGATACCCGCTTAATTCCCTGGGTGGTTTGGCTTTATTATGCAGCACTTTTCCGTTTCCCTTCTTCTGAGGTAGTCCATTTTGTTTTTGAGGGCGCAGGCACTGGAGAAATGAGGTGGTAAAAGTCGCTTGGCTAGGGTTAGCTTTTAACGGAGCACGAATGCGCAGTAGTCTAGGCCATGTCCTAGTGAGGTTCTAGGCAGAATTTGTGTAATTATCTAGCTTGCTAACTACATTAGCATTACAGTTAACTGCTAACTGCCAGTTACGTAGGCACTTGGCTAGCTAGCTAGTTGGCTAACATTCACCCATATTACTCGATGCACACTTGTTACAGGGAGACAGTGTCCGTTTGTTTTCTACCCACAAACTGCGAGTAAAATGGATAAAAATGTGGTAAGTGACTTTAATAAATGCGTAAGTTTGTGAGCAGGTCGTTGTGGGAGTTGTGTGAGCACTGTAGCTCCAAACATTTACCTCAGCTTGTCCCAGTAGCAAGCTAAAGCTAACAAGATTGTTGTTCGCTGGCTACTTAGCTACCATGCCAGCTGACATTATGCGCTAACTGGCTAGGGTGTGTTGTGGTGCACTCCATTTACCTCAGAAGTTGGATTTCACAACTGGGAATGACAAGTTAAGCACATTCCAGTTAAACGTTCGGATAATTGTACACTAGTTAAAACATTTCTGAAAAAAAAAAAAAACACTTAGCTAGCCAAAGACTTCAGAGTTTACCACACCTGGTTTGACAGTCTAATCAAAATGGGTCCCAGGTTAGCATTGTTAGCGATATCAGTTGATAAAACTGCATTACGCTGTATGTTGTGCATCCAAACATCATGGAAACACGTCCACTGGTAAAACTGGGACAGTACTGCGTGTTCGGCCGATTTAGTGAGGTAAAAAATAGATAGACGTGCTGCTGAACTGTATTACGCTACTGCTTTTACTGCAGTTTTCGGGGTTGGTGAGGCCCTCTTGACTTTCCAAGTAGGAAATCCGGCTTGTGGGGCCTTCCAGTTGAAATTCCCAATATGGAACTCAGAAAACCTGAAATCCAAGTTTAAATGGAACGCAGTCTGAGCTGATTTCATTTAGCTGGTTTAGCTGGTCAGCCAGCATTATGATCGGACACTAGTTAACCAACATGCTTACACATTTACACGCTTGTGATCAGTATACCAGCTAGTCTGGTGACGCTCATGCCCATATATATATATATATATATATATATATATATATATATATATATATATATATATATATATATATATATATATTTTTTTTTTTTTTTTTTTTTTTTTTTTTTTTTTTTAAGCAAGGTGTAGTACCTGGGACAGGTCCAATGTAGGTCCCTTCCTTGTCAAGTGGTAGTGGCTGCTCTGAAATGTGAAAAATTCAAATGAGCACCATGCTACGGTAAATTCATTTGTACATATTTGTGACATGTGTCTTACCTACGATCAGACTCTCTCTTGCAGATGTGTTTGGAAGGATGCACACTCCTGAGATGATTACATCTTTCCTCTTCTCCTCAGGTGTGATGCACTCAGGCTCTGCTAATGACATCAGCCGGTTGGAATCATATCTCTAAATAAACACTGAACACTTGCAGCTTTGTTTTGCTTATGCTTGCGAAAGGTTATGCGGAAATTCATATTTCTATTAAAAGATCATTCTCTGTGAGCGTACCAGTGACGGACGATGCTCTTGCTGTTTCCCTGAGGAGGACTTGTTTTTCCCACAGACACCTTCTGTTAACCAGTGCAGTCTCTCTCTCTGACAGGGACTGGAGCTCATTATCTATTTTTTCCAGCTCTGATGGTCCATCGTCATCATCCTTCTTGGCAATGCCTGTGAATGCATATTATGGTAATGTGGACCTAAAGAATGGGATCAACAGTGTCTACCGAAGTGCCTACACCTGAAGTTTGTATTGTATCTATGAAATAAAAATGAGTTCAGTGTTTTGCAGTGGCCTTCCCGGACTCTGGATCTGAATCCCCTATAACACCTTTGGGATGTGGTAGAACAAGAAATGCCTGAAGGTGCTCCTAAAGAATCTGCAGGAACAGTTTGATGCAATCATGTCAACATGAACCAGAGCCTCAAAGGAATGTTCTTGTGGAAGGCTGTTTTTTTCAGAGCAAAGGTAGGTCCTGCCCAGTATTAGTAGTGTTCCTGAAAACCTGCAGCCCCACCAGCCCTTTGTGGACACGATTGTTGACTCTCGTTTTATGGAGACATTTTTGGGATCTTTATTTCAGGGCATAGCACACACTAAATGTATAGTAAAGCTTCATGTAAGAGGAACTTTCTCATTTTTCACAGGACACCAACTCATTAATCAAAAGCCAGATGTCTCCTCGACACAACACAGCTGCTTACCTCCAGTTAAGCTGTTGTTCTTCAGGAATTCCTGCATCTCCAGCAAGATGGTCCGCCGGCTCAGGAGGTGTTGCCGCCTTGTCATGACGTACCACATCTCTCTGGAGTCTGGGTCCATCTGGGCCTCCTGAGGTACCTCCGGTATCATTCTTCTTCTCACTGAGCTGCCAGACCAAGTTCTGAAAACATTTGTTCACTCACTCAGATATGCCCTCAGAGACTGACCGAGTAAAGCCAACAAGATCTTATACAATTCCTACATTTATAAAAGTGCACCTCAATATAGGTATCCGTATATATTGTATGCACACAAACCAGCCTGTCACGTACTCGTAGAAGAATTGAGAAAGCAGTGCCACAGTATGTATGAGAGCCACCACAAGTTGCAGCAGAACAACATCAGGGGAGTGTGGAAAGGCCTTCAAACCATCTCTGGCCACACAAAGTCCAACTCCCAGGTGGTGGGGGACCAGAAGTGGGTGAATGATCTCAATCTATTTTTCAACAGATTTGATCAATCACCTAGCCCTGCCCCCACACAGACACCCCTGCTGTATCCCCACTCAGCAGCACTACCATCATGCTGCCCTCCCCCTTCTTCTTCTCTCAGAACTTCTGGCTCACAATCATCACCATCATCATCCCCTAATGGCTCATCGTCTGGCAGCATCAACCACCCATTCACACATTCCAGCACCCAGCCCCCCTGCTCCAACCTGTCCTTCACAACAACCCAGGTGAGAAATGAGCTGAGGAAGATCAAGCCTAAGAAAGCTACAGGTCCTGATGGAATCAGTGCCAGGCTCCTCAAGTCCTGCGCTGATCAGCTGTGCAGGGTAGTTGAGCATATGTTCAACATGAGCCTGAAACTGGGAAGAGTACCACAGCTGTGGAAAACATCTTGTGTGGTAACTGTGCCCAAAACACAGCACCCAAAGGACCTAAACAGCTACAGGCCGGTGGCACTGACTTCCCATCTGATGAAGTCACTGGAGAGGCTGGTCCTCAACCACCTCCGCCCTCTGGTGAGCCCATCCATGGACCCTCTTCAGTTCGCCTACCAGCCTGGTGTTGGGATGGATGATGCTGTCATCTATCTTCTACACAGAGCTCTTTCTCACCTGGAGAAGCCCGGCAGCACTGTGAGGATCACCTTCTTCGATTTCTCCAGTGCTTTTAACACCATACAGCCAGGGCTTCTAAAGGACAAGTTGGGACATTGTGGAATGGACAGTCACCTGTCAAACTGGATACTGGACTACCTCACCAACCGACCATAGTATGTGAGGGCACGGGACTGTGTCTCTGACTTGGTGGTCAGCAGCACAGGAGCCCCTCAAGGAACAGTCTTGGCACCGTTCCTCTTCACCCTGTACACTGCTGACTTCATGTACAGCTCACCGACCTGTCACCTCCAGAAGTTCTCTGATGACTCAGCGATCGTCGGCCTCATATCCAATGAGGAGGACAGCGAGTACAGAGAACTTATTCAGGACTTTGTGGACTGGTGTCTGCAGAACCATCTGCAAATAAACGCTGGAAAAACCAAAGAACTGGTAGTGGATTTCCGCAGGTGCAGACACCCCCCTCCATCAGTGAACATCCGGGGTATGAACATTGAGAGTGTGGACTCTTATAAATACCTGGGTGTTCATCTGAACAACAAACTGGACTGGTCAGTCAACACTGCAGCTCTCTACAAGAAAGGCCAGAGCAGACTCTACCTGCTGAGGAGATTGAGGTCCTTTGGGGTGCAGGGAGCACTCCTGAGGATGTTCTTCGACACAGTGGTGGCATCTGCCATCTTTTATGGAGTGATCTGCTGGGGCAGTAGCATCTCGACGGCAGATAAGAAGAGACTGGACAAACTCATAAAGAGGGCCGGCTCTGTCCTGGGGTGCTTCTTAGACCCAGTGCAGGTGGTGGGAGACAGGAGGATGACAACCAAGCTGGCATCCATGCTGGAGAACAGCTCCCACCCCATGCATGAGACTCTGGCAGCACTGGGCAGCTCCTTTAGCGACAGGCTGCTTCACCCCAAGTGTGTGAAGGAGCAGTATCGCAGGTCCTTCCTTCCTGCTGCCGTCAGACTGCACAACCAGCACTGCTCCCAGCGGACCACATACACACACACTTAACTACACACACATGTTCATGTTCAGGGAATACTATGTGCAATATCCCACCCCCATGTGCAATTAAGAGTCTTTTGCTGTAAATAATATTGTTTATTGCTTTTTTAAATTCTTATTTATATTGTGTACATAGTGTAAATTATTTATCTAAATTTTTGTAACTGAGTGTCCTGCTATCCCTTTCTGCTGTTACACTGTGAATTTCCCCACTGCGGGACTAATAAAGGACTATCTTATCTTATCTTATCTTAAGTCACTTCCCTATCTCCATTTTGGGTGAAAACACCCAATCGTAAAGTCAGTTAATATTACTCAGTTAAAATGTTAAAAGTCAGAGTGCTGAATGTCAGTGCTGAACTGAAAGAGCAGGACACGGAACATAGCGGAAAGCTAAGGGAGCCCAGTTTAATGTTGGCCTGTAATGAAAGGCTTAATGCAGCCAGCTGGATTCTCCCCTGATTTGCTGAAACGTAGATACCAGAATAGCTGCCTGTTCCCTGAACACCTGCCTGTTCCCTGAAGTGATGTTTATGCTATGAATGCTGCCGCCAGATTGGAAACAATGTTGTCCCCATGCCTAAAAGCTGCTGTGTGGCATTTTGCTCGTCCAACGCTAGTTGCCGATTTTCTTTACTACCCCAAAGAGCAAAACAGCAAAAGGAGAGATCTGTGGCTTTGCTTCAAGCCATCTACAGAAAGGACCTGGCCAGTCAATATATGTCCATCTGTGGCAAACACTTCATCACAGGTCAGTTTAAGATGCTAAAGTCATCAGTTAAAAATTTTAAAAGTCAGAGTACTGAATATTGGTGCTGAACTGGGCATACTGGATAGGATGGTTCTTCTACTTTCACGGCGGGGACAGTCATTAGCCTCTATTTCTTTAAAGCAGCAGTATGCAAGTATTTTGCTCCGTGTAATTCACTGTAATTCGCAGCAAAGCAGCAAATTGCATTTGGAGCTCCCTCTAAGGGACCAGCTGAGAGATAAAGAACCAGCATCTGAAGTGAAAGAAGCATGTATACTAACATGGTAGAGTAATTTTACAGGATATTTGCACAATTACATTACTTGGCGTTGCAGATTTTATCTTGCTCGTTACATAGTGCAGTATCTGGAATGCTAAGCCCAGAGTAGCAACGATAAAGACGCTATTCTCCCATATTACAAGTCAGTGGAGCATCACAATGATTTTTGACGCTGTTAATTTAAGGTAAAATGTTACATAACGTGCCTTTAATTTTTTCCATACAACGGCGCCAAAGGTTGACTGTCAAAAATATGATATAAGTGTTTGCCTGTCTGGCCATTAGTTCTAATGCCTGTAAATCAGCAGGGAATTTTTCATTTATGCAACAAAATACTCTGGAAGACCTGGAAACTTGAATTTACCGCCAGTCAAACTCAAGTCAAACTATAGGGAATTGAATCTTCACTTATTAAATTAAACTATACATGTAAATGTTCAGTAGGCATACTGTGTAGGATTGTTCTTCCACTTTGACCGCCAGTCAAACTAGAGCAATGGGTTTCACCCAAAAAGGGACAGGGGCCTTCAGAAGGGCAAATTACTCGGATGTGTTACTCTTATCCATTTTGCTTTTTTGCTGCTATGGAGCTTAAGTTAAGGTTAGGTTAGGGTGTTATAAAGTTTAGCCTACATTTAGGTTAAGAATTAGGTTTAGGTGTAGTAGGTTTTAGACTTAGTTTGAGGTGTAGGTTCAGGTAGTAAAAGATTTGTTTGCTTTCTACCATTCTCTGTTCAAATTGTTGGATTTTCTGGGTGTCTGGGGTACGTCAGTAGTTCATGAGTGCACAGGACTGTCAAACTACAGTTAGTACACATTGCCCAAACCCTAAAATGGTCTTTAAGGCCCATATGTACAAATTCCTCTTGAGACCAGGCTGAGCGAAACCTGCTTCCCGTTTGTTGACGTTGGCACAAGTCATGAACACTGTTTTTCAATTCATATGCAAATGCCAAAAGCTTATCTTCTGAGAACAAATTTAGAGTGGAAGTCAGATGCGGTTAATAAAGCACACCTACGCTCCCTAAAAGTGGACCACTTTTCTGAAATCATGCATGCAAACTAAGGTAGATTAACTTGGTTTAAATATGTCACCATCAATATTAATACATTAATACTCCCTTAATTCCATCTGAGACAGAATGTCAGGCCATACAGTTGGTCCAATAAACAGTTTCATAACCTGTGGATGCTACTGACCAGTCAGCTGGTCTATCAACCGAACATTCATTTGGCCACACCTTTCAAGTCTGAACATTATACATTATAGACCAAAAGGATCCTAAATAGAACAGAACAGAGCCTAACACACATCAGGCCCTGTGGTGATAGGTGCTGGATGTGCTGAGAATCCTCACTACAGTTCTGTAGCGAATTCAGTACTTCTTTTGACCTGTTACTTTATACACACAACACATTACATAAAAACCTTGGACTTCAAGACACTAACACTGGTTGACTGTGTTGTTACAGTGGCACTTTTCAAGGCGTGGGATGTACATACTGGGCAGCGAGTGAACAGTCAGTTCTCCCTACAGATGGGTTGGAAGTAGAAAAAGTGCAAGCCTGGACAAGTGTAAAGGTCTGAGCGACTTTGACGACTGGGTAAGGCTCCTTCATAACATCAGGCAGATCTTGTTGGAGTTTTTTGGTATGCAGTGGTCAGTACCTACTAAAAGTGCTCTAAGGAAGGACAACCGGAGAACCAGCGACAGGGTCATGGGCGCAAGGCTTGTTGATGTGACAACTTACAGGACATAAAAGATCTGATGTTAACGTCTTGGTGCCAGATATCACAGGAAACCTTCAGAGGTCTTGTGTAGCCCATGCCTCAATGCGTCAGAGCTGTTTTGGTCGGACCAACACAATAGTAGGCAGGTGGCTTTAGTGTCCCACCATTTTTCTGCAGATTTTAGTGTATTCTCTGTGGCGGAATGTATCTTCACTTTGAAAACCAATAAATTGTGTTAGTCCAGCTCGGGCATACAAACATTAGCTTCAATAAACTAGCAATACCTGTGGATGGTGAGTTGTAGCTTTTTCTATTGCTGCATCCCATTGGTCTGATCATGTAATGTTATCCTGTGACAGTGCTGTAATATTAGGAAAATTGGCAAAGTGATGATCTCTTCTCCCACGTCTGAGCTTCTTTGTTGATTTTTAGCCCGCAAGGATCCCAAATCGAGAAGAACAAAGACTTCAGTTCCTATGCTGACAGGTGCTGAGATGTTCCCCTGTAGTTCTGTACTACACTGCACTATCTTTGCTTCTGTCTGAGGCAGTGTACACACATATGCAAAGGTTTAGAAACTCCTGTGCAAAGGTCATGTCTTGTTGAGTGTTCGAGTGAATACAAGTAAGGAAACTTGAATATGGCTGCTGTCCAATGAAAAACATGTATCTCCATTTTTGTCCGTTTTTAGTTTTCTCCATCCTTTGAGCCCTGTAGCTGCTCTGTACAGTATGTGAACAATTCTGGATGAATGGACCAATAGGAATAGGAATGCTATAAGTTACTTAGATTAAAATATTTTTACATCGACTTCAATTGAAAGTTAAGACGTTTTTTTTCATCGGAAAGTGACGATATGGCATTTGGATTTCTATTTATTAGCAGAATTTAACACAGTCTACTGATAATATCCAGGACAAAATATAAGGACAAAATATAGCTGTCAATGAAAGTTCTAAAAAAAAATCATTTATTCTAAGTCATTTTTGGAGCATTTTTACTCGTATTTTCATCAGCTAATTTCGACACAATATAAGGAACAGATTCAAATGATGTCAAAGTGAAAAATGTCAAAAATGGATATACAGAAATTATGAGGCTTTTGCATGACGGCATGACAGCTAATATAAAATGTACCGTAACCTTTTTTCAATTTTTGGTTTATTTTTTGTCCACTATGTCCACTAATACTAAAGGCTTAGTTAAATGTGTGCTGTGTAAAATCAACAACTCCCTCTCATTTGACCAGGAATGTCTAAACCTTTGCATACAACTGTATTAGTCCAGCTCTGGCATACAAATCTTCAATCTACAAAAAAATTGATCAAATAAACTGTAGCATTACCTGTGGATGCTGAGCTGTAGCTGTCTCTAGAGGAGTATCCCGTTGGTTGGTCAACCAAACATTAGTCCTGGAACTGTGGTTAATGTCAGAATGTTAGGAACATATAGAGTTAGCACTATATAAGAAATAAAAATATATATGCATACATAAATACATATATATACACACAGCACTTAGTATGTTATGCTTGTCCTTCTCTAGGAACACGTCCTATGTTCACATGCAGTTTACAGGAGCTTTTATGCTCACACAGTTTCACATTTACATGCAATGTACACTCATCATTTCCCTAATCACTTTTTACTTGATTTCACTCTTGCGTGATGCGATGTTTGTCAGATTACCATCAC
The DNA here is from genome assembly GCF_030463535.1 of Salminus brasiliensis. Lineage (NCBI taxonomy): Eukaryota > Metazoa > Chordata > Actinopteri > Characiformes > Bryconidae > Salminus > Salminus brasiliensis. The sequence continues at coordinate 23,945,031 of NC_132899.1, read as the reverse complement.
TAACACGCTTGCCTGGTTTGGCCCTCGAGTCACTGCGGTTCACAGCAGAGAAGAAACAGCCTTGTTCAGAGTCACATATTCAAACCTGAATGGATCGTGGGGTGACTTTCTAGAAATGACATGCCGTACTTCTGCTGTGTCTGTTTTCATGTTGTTTGCATGTTTGCTCAGGGCTGTTGTGGCGCTTGTGGGACGCGGACTGCTTGCGTGCCATATTGGTTTGAATACATTTCCATAGGCAAATTCTGCTGGGAAAAGGGCATTGGTGACTCAAAAGAGTTAGATGTGGGTTTATTTGTTTGTTTTTTCCTTTTTTTCTAGGCAATTCACATTCCTGTAGTTTGTGAGACTGTTATTTTTGTCGTTTACATAATATCGTTCTGCCAAAACAGCTTTCACCCGTTGCAGCATGGACTCTACAGGACCTAGCCGGCATGAAGTTCATCAGCAATTTGTACTGCAGTAACTCTTCTGTGAGATCAGACCAGACCTTCTGGCCTTCACTTCGTACTCACATCTACAAGTCTTAGGTGCCCATGACCCTGTAGCCGGTTCACTGCGCACAAGACTTGCCTGATGTTTTGAAGATGCTCTGACCCGATTGTCTTGCCATCACACTTGGCATAGTGTCTCTGATCCTTACACTAATTGCCCATTTGTCCTGCTTCCAACACATCACCTTCAAGAACCGACTGTTCGCTGGCTGCATAACATGTAGATCCCACCCACTGACTAGTGGCATTGTAACCAAATAATCAGTGTTATTCACTTCACCTGTCAGGACACCCCATGATAGCATTGAGATATGGAGGTATATAACTAAACAAGTAAAACTGGAGAAATCTCTAATAACATCTGTAAAATGTGATTAATGGAAATGTTTTTTCTTGTGAGGAAAAAGTTTGGACACCCTGTGTCCTTATAGCTGGTACGTCCATCATCATCAGAGGTTTCCTATAATCTTCCACCAGTCTCACACATCGACTGGGAGACCCACTCCGCCATGCAAAATTCTTAATTCCTTGGTGGATACCTCAAATTAAATTTACAGTGCTTTTTACAACTGACATTGGCACAAAGTAGCTTTACAGTCATTGGTAACAGAAAAAACTTTCTCAATCAAAGTAAATCCAATAAATATGACTCAATTCTGAGTAGAGGTATTGAGTGTAAGATGCATAGATATTTAACAGGTAGGTATTGATAATAAGGTGCATAGAAATGTTACATGCTGTGACATTATATGCAGACAGCTTATGGTGTACATGAAACATGAATCAGAGCTAGAGAATATATATAATATATAAACATAATATAATATAATGGTAGAGTGTAGTAAGAATAATAAGAGTAATGATGGTTAATGGTGGTTGTAATGATTACAGTGGCAAATAGTGGGCAGCTGGTCTGACACCATTGGTGTCTGGTAGAATTAGATAGAATTAGTTCTAGTTTAGATTTGACTAACAGTCTAATTAAAAGGAGAGAGTCAGAAGGTGATACAGACATGGGAGCACCCTGAAACACTGGCAGCAATACACTCCACTGTCCACAAACCAGAGTGACTGCGTACAAGCAGCAGGGCTACAGCTCCAGCTCCGTTTACCACAAGTTAACCCTGTGTCCATGACAACCTGGATCTGCAACATTTCATCTAAAGGGATTAATTAATACCATATACATTAATACAAAGGCTAAACTGAACAAATATGTTTCCTGAGGCACTGGGGCTGCTATCAATGAATCTTGCTCTCTCTATTCTTTAATAAACCCAGGATGCGCACATCTAATTGGTCCAAAACGCTAACTAGCTGACATTTAGCACAAACACAACCACTATCATTATTACTAGTGGTGGATAGAGCATCTAAACTAAACATGCCACACTCTGAATGCTCAAAAGACTCACCCACAGCCATAATTAAGCAGGTACTTGTAGTTGATTTAGGCACTCGCACAACAAACAGCCTTTGTTGCAGTGGTAAACAGCTACTCCACTTTCAGTGATCAATAAGCCTTTGGAAATAAACTGAGCAGGAGCACTGAGCAGGGACACTAAGCCAAGACTAGTTTGAATGCTGGAATATGCTGGAATAGTTTGGGTCATTGTCATGTTACATGGTCCCCCTCTGCTTCAGTTTTTGGACAGAAGATCTCTCCTTAAACGCTGTCTGATACAATACAGAATTCATAGTGGATTCTATGACTGCAAGCTTGCCAAGCTAAGACAGGCTCCAGAATCCTCTCTAATGACATTTTAATTCCAATCTGCAGCTAATATTCTGCACCTGATTCTACTTGAAGGCATTTTAAGTAGTAATAAATGTTGGAATGTCCTATTTATTTCCTCACAATGAAAATGCCATTTGTGTTAAGTATTTTTTAAATACATTTCTTCAGTTGCATTAGGTTAATTATATTACCCCCATCTTTTAATATTGTTTAAATGAAGATTTAATGTCCATATGTTTCATTATGTTAAACACGACAAAGGTTTTCAGAGGCGGTATCCATTTCAAAAGTCATTCAGTTAGATTTGATGTGAAATGGTTAACTGTAAAGGAAATTATGGAGCTGGATTTCTTTACAGTGGTGGTAGCGTTTACCGTTTACTAAATCTAAATCCGCCATTTTCTATAACCTAATTATTATATTCACTTATACTTTAACATCAATCATAATTATTTTTGTGCCAAAATAAAGTAAAAAAAAAAAATAGAGAGCTTGGTGTATATTTTTATTGTTTGTGCACTCAATATTAACCATATTGCCTTCAAAATAGACTTTATTCCAGTGTAAATAGTTCCTCTATTTAATTCTCAGACCATATTGTAACAAGATAAACTAATGGATTTGTGGGAAAATGTGATAAAGGCACAACTGTCCAGCTTGCTGTCTTTTCCTCTGCCTGGTCTCTAGGGGTCAGTCTTGGTTCAGTTCCCAGGCGAGGGCAGCATGTGGCCAGCTGGAGAGAACTGCTGAACAGACTGCACTCCCAGCTCACTGAAATATTAACCAGCAGACTGCAATGACTGCAGGCCAACAGCTCACAACAACACAACACAGTTCACAATACAGTTCATAATAACAACACAATTCGCAACACAATTTGCAACACAGTTCACACCACAACATAACAAAGCACAGCTCAACATAGAGCAGCTCACAATACAACATGCAATATAACACAGCACAGCTCATTAATGCAAAGTTCACAACACGGCTCATATCACATCTCACAGCCTAACACAATGCAAGGCCCACAACACAACTCACAGAATAGCACAGTACATAACACAATATAACACAACAGCTCACAGCACAACACAACTCATAGCATGAATACTGCATAGCACAACACAACTCTCAACACAACACAGCTCACGACACAGCACAACTCATGACAAGACAACACAGCACAACTCAACACAGCTTACAAAACAGCTCATAACAAGACAACACAGCACAGCTCAACACAGCTCACAGCACAACACAGCTCAAAACAAGATCACAGCACAACTCAACACAGCTCACAACACAGCTCAAAACAAGACGACACAGCACAACTCAACACAGCTTACAACACAACACAGCTCATATCAAGACAACACTGCACAACTCAACACAGCTGACAAAACAGCTCATAACAAGACAACACAGCACAGCTCAACACAGCTCACAGCACAACACAGCTCAAAACAAGATCACAGCACAACTCAACACAGCTCACAACACAGCTCATATTAAGACAACACAGCACAACTCAGCTCATATTAAGACAACACAGCACAACTCAGCTCATATTAAGACAACACAGCACAACTCAACACAGCTCACAACATAGCTCATAACAAGAGACCACAGCACGACTCAACACAGCTCACAACACAACACAGCTCATAACAAGACAACACAGCACAACTCAACACAGCTCACAACTCAGCTCATATCAAGACACCACAGCACAACTCAACACAGCTCACAGCACAGCACAGCTCATAACAAGACAACACAGCACAACTCAACACAGCTCACAGCACAGCTCATAAGACAGACATGAATTAGCCCTGTGTGTAAACTAGTGATGACACTGGGGTTTCTGACTCTGCAGCACACCGTTATCTATAAAGCCTGAAGCTAAGAATCTGCTGTTTATATGGGGTCCCTCTCTCTTTATGTTCAGTGCTCGTTCCACCACCCTCCCTTCTTTGAGCCCTTTTTTTCTACACACAGACACACACACACAGCTGGTTGTGCTTTCTCAGCAGCAGACACATGTGCCTAAGATGACTGTGTATGACATCACCTCAGTGGGAGGAGCCATGAGCAGGGGGTCAGTCAGGTCAACCAAGTAACAACACTTACACACCGTCCAATCAGCAGCTGTGCCTGGTGCTGCTCTGTGTAAGGAATGCTACAGTCCGTCCCCAACCTCTGATTCATGTTCAGTGTTGAGTGTCTGTATCTTCTCACTGTGGTTCCATTGCGGTTCTTCTGGATTCAGTGCATCACATTCTCAGAATGATCATCTTCATCATCAAGTTTCCCAAAGCATCTTCGTGTTAGATCATCTAAACTGGTAGAGAGAGTGCTCCGTGTGATGCTCGCTCAACCATTTGTTAAGATGTGAAGATGGGTTTTTAAGAAAAGCCTGAATTTCAGTAGTTGATTATAATAATTTGTTGTTCCGAAATGAATGCGGTCGAATCTCCAACTTCAGATCGAAGAGCCGCTGTGTGGTGGTCCTTTTTTACGCCCCCTGACGTGATGCAGTAATGGGAACAGCGAGGAGCTGCAGATGAGATCAGGGTTTGGTTTGTTTTTTAAGCTTGCTTTTCTCGGTTTGTCTCGGCCACCCCAGCACTGGCACTGCCTGCTTGTGGCCTATAAAGGCCATCATTATGGTTTTGGGAAATGATCCTTTTTCACTCATTCTTTCCCTCTTGTGATTCACACTTCGTTCCCCCTCAGTTAGAGGGAAATGCCTCCGAACACGATCCTGATTTTCATTTGTTCCACTTCTTTAAATGATGACAGCAGAGCAAATCTGCTCCATCTCTTCTGTGGAAGCACTGAGAGCTAATCACTGCAGATAAGGCACTGTGTGTGTGTGTGTGTGTGTGTGTGTGTGTGTGCGCGCGCGCGTGTGCGTGCGCGTGTGAGAGTGTTAGGGCAGCTGTGCTGTTGGGTTATGACGTAGTGGGATTAGATGGAGTGTGTGTGCTTATGGGAAAAGCGAATGAAGGCCAATCAGATCCCATAGCTATCACTCGCATGCAGACAAGGGCAAAAGCAGATGTACGTACATAGGGGTCGGTCTGTCTGTCTGTCTGTTCAGTTCAAGATTTACTGACATGACTTAATCAAGTATGATACTGCAAAAAGGTAATAACACAATAATAATAATAATAATAATAAGTAAACCAAAGATTTAGATTGAGATTTAAACATTTACATTTGACATTTAGCAGATGCTCTTATCCAGAGCGACTTACAAAAGTGCTTTGCTATTTACCCAAGAATAACCTCAGCTAGTTTGAATAGACTAAAAATTCAAATAATAAACAGCTTCTATTGACAGGAACTGTTCACAGCCAATGCACTGTTATAAATTATAAATATTAAATTATGCAAATATAGCACATAAGTGTTGGGTTTGGGTTGGGTTTAAATGGCCACCCAGCCCGACCTGCTGGAAGATTGCCCGCTGAGGTCCCCTCTACCTGCGTCAGACCAGCTGCCACCTACCAGTACAACCAGCAGGCCCCCTACCCACCACCACCCACACCAGACCAGCGGTACACCCTCCTACCACTGCTACCTGTCTAATGACCATGTTAAAACCTAAGTGGACTCTTTTCACATATATGCCTCTATTAATATCACTACTATTAACTATCTAAACCATGATTAATATATCATGATTATGATCAGAGCAGTTCAACAGTATAGATGGTTTGGTCATTTTTTATCAATAATTTATACATAGCTCTGGTCAGAGGAGGATGGGTCAGGTCCCCCTTGTGAGTCTTGGTTCCTCCCAAGGTTTCTTCCTCCATCTCTGAGGGAGTTTTTCCTTGCCACTGTCGCCGTTGGCTTTCTCACTGGAGGTCTTGGATCCTTCATGTCTTCTTACGTTATTTCTTCTTACGTCTCTCTTTTACTAATTACTAATAATGTAAAGCTGATTAGTGATGACAACAGTTGTAAAAAGTGCTATACAAATAAATTTGACTTGACTTGACTTTTTCTGTCACAGAATTCCCTCATATTATTCAAATCTTGCTTTTATTGTCTGTAATACAGCTCTGTAAACAACTCTAAGGGTCTGTTTACACCTGGTATCAACAATGCATTTTGTATCCAGATAGTATCTGGTCCTGCTTTGACCGGATTCTGTTTACACTTAATTCATTAAAATGCATTCCCAATGTGACCAGATACAATCCGATTTACTTTCCCACATAATAAAAACACACACTAACACACACACTTCATTTCCCATTTACTTCCTGTAAACATCGGTTTCTCATCCAAACTGTCCTGCTCTGGGAGACTAAGCACAGTTTAGAGAAACAGTGGGGGTTCTTCAGGTTCTTCTACAGCATTGTGGAACAATAGATGGTTCTCGCATTCCCGTAACGGCTCTGTTAGAAAATGAGACAGACTATTTAAACTGCATTGGAATAAACTCTTGCTCTCATCGACCGGTAAACACTTGGCGAGAGAGAAGCCAAGATCCACGTATTTCTCGCTTAACTGATGAAATCCGATCTTAGAAAACACATTTCGTTCACACTGGCTTTTCATGCGGACAAGGAAAAAAAGGAGTATTTACTGAGTATTTGAAGGTATTTGAAGTATAAATAGTAATTATGCAACTATAGATGCTTTGTTTGGGACAAAATATGCCTAGTTGTGGTTTTACAGGCCCACTTACAACCCTGTTATTTTGCTTCAGACTGAAACAGAATGCAATTGCTTGCAGAACCCGCATATTAAAGCATCACTGCCACACTGTCACAAAAACACAGCAATGATTTTTTAAATTATTTTTCAAGTCCTACCGGATGGTGCTGCTGTCCTCTCATTGTGTCCTCTCATTGCGTCCTCTCGGCGGAATGTGCTGTTAGCAAGCTGAAGAGATTTGTAGCTGGGTAAGCTTTTAGCCTTTTTCCAACTCAGTTCCCTGGCTTTGTGTTTTTCAGTTATTACTAGTAAAAAATGTAGCTGGTGCTTTCCCTTCTGATGTGTGTTTAGCAAGAAGATATGGTAAGAGTTAGCTTTGGCTAGCATTGGTTACCTTATAGCCTGACGCAGATCCCTGTTTGACCCCTTAACCTTTTCTTTGTTGAGTGCCGATTTAGAGCTCCGCTCTGGCGGACACTGGCACAGGAAACGCCGCAGTCATGAGGCCTGCCTCGCGCACTAACCTGTATTCCCAAAACCAGGAGAGTCTGGTGGTGATGTGCTGCTATCCGGTATCAACAACACCATGTTCTGCAGAAGTCAGAAGTCATAAGTCCCCCAATAAAATCAAGTTAAGACTGTTATGTAACAGTTTGGGGGGGTTGGAATCGGCCCATTTTTGTTGTTGTTGTTGTTGTTGTTTGGAAGGGGGAGACAACAGTGTTTGATGCATGTCCGCTTCATGTACCAAACTCTCATTATTCAACTACTTCAAGATAAATACAGTTTTGACAAAAGTCATCATTGTTTGCTTGATCTAGACAAACCCACAGTTACAGACATGCTCATCTGACTGACACTGACCAGACAGACATTAATAATAGACTAATTACTGTCTCTTTTTGTTTTGCTTAGCTCTTCGATCTTTGCACAAACCAGTTATGACTAGCATCCCCACCACTTCCCCGTCGACATTTTGCTGAACCTGCATATGCAAGTGTATTTTGTATGTGGCAATATCAGGTCAACTTTGTTTATTGAGCAAACACTTGTTTATATGCGGTGACATTGTGAAACTGCAGGCTGGAGCTGCACAATAGGCGTGCGAGTGGTGATAAGCCACTCTTTTAAGACTCTGAGGTTTATCCTATCAGCTCATCTGGCAAAACCAACACGCTTTATTGGTCTGCCTGTAGCTCTGTGGTGAAATCACAGGAGAGGCTGCCTATAGGTGCAGTTTGTAGGTTTGGAGTTACTGACTATAGCTCATTAATGACCATCAGATATCACAATATGACCACTGATGACCAGATACTTTCTTTTGGATGGTCAACCTTCCTAAATACGCCTGTGACACTGACACAGCAGTGGCGTGGTGTTGTCTGCAGTGCTGGTATTAGTGTACTAGTTGTACCACTGGTGTGTTTTTTAGCATGTTATTGGCACTACTGGGTAGAGAGTGGTCCACCAGCCAATAAGGCAACCAGGCAAAAGTGGTCCTGTGGTCAGAAAACACCCACTAATGGACGTCTAGAGCAGAGGTGGGCAACCGAGGGCCTGCACAGGCCCTCCAGCACTCTAACAGACCTAGTAAACCTGGCAATTAACAGGCGAGTTAAATCAGGTGTGCTTGAGCATGAAATGCGCACACCTATGCAGGAATCCGGCCCTCCAGGACTGGAGTTGCCTACCACTGGTCAAGAGAATTATTACTACTACAGTATCTACATTAAAAGAGTATACCCTTTATAACCACTGGTTAGATGTTGAGTAGAGCAGCAAAAGGGTTAAAGGTTCTTCAGACCTTTGTATGCTTCTTCACACTTACACACATCTCCTTTACAAACATAGTACTTAATAATAGGTTCCCTGCTCTGGTCCTCTAGGACCCCAAGCCCTGCATATTGTAAAATTGACCCTGCTCTAAACACACCTGATCCAGCTAATGAGCTAATTAACAAGTCCTTGTGTAGGGCAGGAGGTTCTCCAGCACCAGATGCATTGCTTAGGGAACCTTTTGAAGGACCTTTTACTTTTTAAAAACCTTTCTAAGTGTGTAGGCTCACAAGTGGTCTTGGATCTATTCATCTATACATCCATCTTCTTGTCTTGTGTGTTTCTTCCTAGTCCGGACCGCAGCGCGCTTGGTGCCTACCTGGAATCATTGAGTGCAAGGTAAGAATACGGCCCGGACTAGAGAGCCAGCGCAGAGTAATGTGGTCTTGGATAGTAAATGAAATGGCTATATTTGCGTTGTAGACAGTGTGATCCACCAGAAATGTTAGCACCACCATCACTGGAGAGAAATCCCATGTTTGTAAGATTCTCTACAATGAAGCACTTCAGCCCAAGCCACTCTGAACGCCGCCGTTTGCACCTCAACCGCTGGAATGTGCAGATGTTTTGAGGAATAAGTGGAACTTTAAAACTTTACAACTTTGAAACAGCTGCTTTTTTAATAGCCACTTAGTCCTTCAGCTCCTTGAATACGATTGTGGTGATCAGAGCATGTCTTAATTCTTCCAACACAAACCCACTTCCTGCTGACTCATGGCCAGTCATTCTGTCTGACCAACTTGCAGAACACACACACACACACACAGATAGGAACTGAAGCAGCAGTGTGTTTAGAGCTACGGTCTGTGTGTGTGTGTGTGTGTGTGTGTGTGTGTGTGTGTGTGTATCTGGTAATGAACCCTGCACTCCTTCTGATTCATCACAGGACTGCACTACTTCCCCCTCCTGCCCCCTTCCTCCCTCTCTGCCATTGTGAAATGCAGCACAGTGTCCATTCTCACACTCTCCCTCTCTCTCTCTCTCTCTCTCTCTCACAGACACACACTCTCTCTTTCCGCACTGCCACAGCAGTAACAGTAAGCGTCCTGCTCAGCCTCTCCTGGCCAGCTTGGTGCGTACTGTGCTTGTAGTGCGGCTCCGTGGCGCGGCCAAAGAGGAAGCGGAAGGGCGAGCGTCTGGCTGCTTACATAACCACACCGCGCCCTGCATCAACACACTGGAACAAAGAGAGTGTGTGTGTGTGTGTAGGTTAGTGTGCTGCTCAGCTTCAGCAGGCAAGGATGCAGGGCAGCTCAGTGGCCGTGAGAGACCCCAGCCAAGGCCAAAAACTTTAAAGAGTCCAAATGAAAACCAAGACCTGAAGGTGAATTGGAGACCAGTTGAATGTTGGGCTGTAGAAAATGCTGCTCAATGAAGAGGACAGAGACTTGTTTGTGCTTTTGTAAGCTGCATATAACTTTAACTATCAATGGTGCATCCGCTACGATATTAACAATATTAGGGTATAAGAACATGGCAAAGCAGTTTCAGGCAGGCGTTTCCTCAGGTTGTAGTGTAAATACGAAATGACTGTTAACAAGGAAAGACTGAGGTTAAGTTGCAAGAGAACTGCTAGTAGGATTGCTAGAAAAGCAAATGAAAGCCAACTGTTTCATCATAAAAAAGAGCTTTAGGAAAATTTAGCAGACTCTACATTTGAGGTGCACTGTTCTACTAGGCAGCGACATCTGCTCCAATACGACCTTCATGGAAGAATCAAAGATTTTAGTCTTTTAAAGCTTGGTGCAGATCAGCTTTTGACCATTGCCATCAAGTACGGGGGGGCTGGTCTGTCCTTGGCTTTGTAGGCCAGCATCAGGGTTTTGAATCTGATGCGGGCAGCAGCTACAGGAAGCCAGTGAAGGGAACGCAGCAGAGGAGTGATATGGCTGAATTTACCTCAAGCAACCAAAGGCCTTAACATCATTGAAAATCTGTGGAAAAACCTCAACAGAGCAGTGCATGCAGGATAGCCCAAGAATCTTAAAGAACTAGAAGCCTTTTATAAATCCCCCAAATAAGAAGTGTAAGACTAAGAAGCTAAGAAGCTGGGATATTTGCCAGAGTGGGTGTTTGTAAGTACTGACTATGCAGGGCTCCCAACTTTTGCTTTAGGCCCCTTTTCCTTTTTTGTTATTTTGCATGACTGAATGCTGGTTTAGAGGCTGTATCTGGGACTTTCATGAAGTTGGCCCCGCCAACAAGAAATCAAAAAGCAATTGGTTGATTCTGAGGTCACCTCCTAATCGTGTTGGAGGTTAATCTAACATGCCAGGCCTTCAGTTCCCCTGAAGTCCTAACCAGTGGGAGAGCTTCGTTTACCTGAGTCTGCCCAGATACCACAGGAAACAAAATCCTGATTGGACAGTTTTCTATTCAGCCTTTTCAAAGTGGAACCCTTTAGTTTGTCAATCGAAACACAACAATGAAGTGAGTTTAGTCCTACCTTTCAGAGCTGAATAAAAATTTAACTAAAATGTATCTAATAAATTCCTAGAAATCATTAGATCTTCCCTGAAGGCCTAGAAAGCCTTGAGGGTTCCCCAGTGTTTCTTCCCACTTTCTGCTGATATTGTCCAATGCTGATACAATGCAAAATCTGGACTTCCACCAAATGACTGATGCTGAGAGGCAATGCTGCTTTGTTAAAATTAAAAAAAAAAACACTCTAAACCGTCCTGTCATCATATTAAAATCTGTTCATACATGTAAACTTATGCGAGTTGCCCAGGCCAAGGTTCACCTGGCACCCAGCGGCTTAGAGCCCAGTCTGCGCATGCAGCCTGGCGGAGGTGCTCTTGCCAACTTGGCAACGTCCCGGTTTCCAAGTCACGCCCTGAAAAACACACAAACACACAGTGTGCTCGGAACACATAGAACATAGAGAGGTGTTGGAGAGGGCGGGAAGAGATGGGCTGCAGCTAAACAAATCAAAGGCTCTCTCTCTCTCTCTCTCTCTGTGTGTTTGTGTGTGTGTTTAGTGCGGGAGTGAAACGAGGACACCCAGCGCGAGAAACTTGCTGACCCCCTGCTCGCCCTTCTCGGGCCGCCCGGTGTGTCGCTCTCTGTAGAAACATCTGTGCTTTATGTTTACACATATTTAACTTTCATTCTGAGAGAAGTGGGACCGCAGTAGCTCTGTTTATGATCCCAGCTTATAAAAGTCCTTCTCTTTTTCTCCCAAGACTCCAAGAGCCACACACTGGCACCCTGGCGCACACATGCTTTAGAGTGCTTGGCGGAATGTACATGTTGTTGCTGTCATTAATAAGCTTTTATCTTTTCTATTTTTCTCTTTATGTTACCAGACTCTTAAGTTCCAGTCTCTAGAGTTCACTCTGGATGGTGTAATAAGGCAGTTCTGCAGACGAAAGCGCCTAATGAGAGAGAGAGATTAACAGAGACTGGTTGGAGCTGAGGAGCTTGAGGAGGGTCCACAGCGGTCCACAGCAGAACAGCATGCCAGGTTTCACGTTTTTCAGCCAAGAACAGAAAGCTGAGGCTGCAGTAAGCACAGGCTCACCAAAGCTAGACAGATGAAAAAAAAATATCATAGCCTGGTCTGATGAGTCTTGTGTGTTCTTTTCGTTGGCCTGAAGAACAGGACTGTTGTAGAAAAGAAGATTCACAGCATTTAAGTGCTCCTGGAAAAACTGTGGGACTTGCATGACTTAATCACATCAACATGGGCCAAAATACCAAAGGAAGACTTCCAAGGAAGAACTGAAGCTGTCCTGAGAGCAAAAAGAGGGCCTAATGAAGTGCTTGGTGAGTATTGTATCCTATATATTTTTCTCCCCAAATACTACTGGATCCTCTGCATTATGAGGCTGGCAATGACTTGGTCATACAAACTCTGTACTCTACTACTGTCAGATCTTACCAGCTTTCCAACAACCTCGTAATTTAGAGCATCCAGTGGCAATCAGGAACCAAAAATTACACAGGACAAAAATGTTGGTGGCTTGGGAACACCTTTACCGCAGGGCATGATTGGGTGGGGTTGTCATTTCTTCCTTTCAGAAATCCAGACCCAGAGATGCTAATATGGGCATGATGTCGACTACGGAATGACCTCACCTCTTCAGTGGATCTACGTATGTGCGCTCCTCTGGTAAGTACAGAACCCCCCCCCCCCCTCTCTCTCTCTCTCAAAGTAAAAATGACTTAAAATAAACAAGTATTTCACATTCCAGCCGTCTTCCATCTCATTTCAACTCCTGGAATCATGGTGGATAAGGACAAGGACGAGGGCGGTCCCCAGTCCACAGTCGTATGGTACGTAGAGCAAACGTGCTGCCCCCCCACAACTTGTGACCGAACCGTGACTGCAGATTAGCTGTGGGAAAATACACAGTACTGAATCATATGTGAGGATGGAGAAGGAACACCAGCATAGGACATACAATATTTATTTAGGAACACAAACAATGATAAGTTAATTATCAGGTAGTCCACAAATATTGTGGGAATGGTATCAATACAGTCATACAGGGGAAAACGTACATGAAAATCCGTTTAGGAACATGTGATCCCGAAAGACAGGGTTGTGATTAGAAAACTGGTGGAAATGGGGCGGGGGGAAGAAACCCGAACACTGTCAGAGTTTAAGATGGATTATTGGTAATCAGTTCATGGAAATTAATCATTCACTTGCGTTCATCCTAAAGAGAGACAGTCAAATCAACATTAAAAACTTTTTTTTCTCATTTTTCATCCTTTTTAAATAAACAGACAATAGAAAAGTGGATGAGACCTACCCTGAATTTGAATTGTGACATTTATTATTCTCTCTCTCTCTCTCTCTCTTCCTCTCCCTGATGCACCCAGAGGAGGGCAAGACGACACTATTCCAAAAAGACAATGCATCAGATTGCAAAACAAGGAGCTCATGTAGAATCCCCGCCCCCCCCCAAAAAAGCAAGAAACTACAAAATATGATATATATTTATATATGAATACATCATGCAAAGTGGCAAGTCTGCTTACAAACGTCATATAGTAGTCTGGTTGGATGTAGACTCTTTCCCTTCCCAGCTGAGAAACAACAGTCTAATTAAACCCACCCTCACCCTCACCCTATTAAAACAAATGCCTTTCGATTAAATGGTCAAGCATGATTCAAGAATGTCTGTTGGTCACTGTGGAGAAACCTAGCATCTAGCTAGCCTGGCAGAGATTCGACAACATCGTTCGCTTGTTGTGTTACTGCATGAGAACGAGTAGCTGGGTTTTTTTGGGGTGTGGTGGGTGGGGGGAGGGTTATGCCCGGCTTGAAATCCGGCTTTACAAAAACCTTCTGTGTTCAACTAGTGAGATTCCCTGATTGGCTGAGGAAAGAGGAAATAGTCATGTGACCAGTGAGGTACGAAGAGTCCAAAGTCCCAGTATCCGATACAGAAAGGAAAACGTCCAAAGACTTGCTTCTTGTGTGTGCGCACGAGTGTGTGTGATGGGAATGCCACACACACTATACACATGAATGCGTGTGATGAATACTATTCAGTATAAAGGAAAAGAAAAGGAAGAAGAAGAAGAAAAAAAAAAACTACAATAACATATCTCCAATCCTCATGCAACGCCGACTCAAGTAATGATTGAATGAGTATGGAAAGGACACCAGATGGAAAAGCCTGAAAGAAAATGTGAGGAAAGTAGTTGCTGCCTTAGGGTGTGTGTGTGTGTCCATCTTGCAGGGAATACCAGAAATAATCCTTGGGCATGACGACCCCAGTATTTATCTACTGAAGAAAAACGAAAAGAACATCGACAGAAAAAGAAAAAGGAAAACTAGGAAAATTCAGTTGCTTTCTTTAATACGATGTGCGTTTCTCTAGTTCTGCCTTATTACCTTTGAGTTGGCTGTTCTCTACCTCACCACTTCTGAATTGTCCATGTTGCTTGGTTTATTCTTGGTTAGGTTGCTCTATCTCTCCCACCTCCTGTTCAAGGTGAAAGACTAAAGCAAGTGCCCCCTGACCCCGGTCCCACCCACCAAACCCACCCACCCACCCTCCCTTTCCCTGGTATTGTATCCCTGGTGTTGTATCCCCCCACCCTCACCCTCAACTCAATCCTCGCCTTTCCACCCACCCCAACCCTCAACCCGATCCACCCCTTGGGGGCCATGCAGTCCGGCTCCTCATCTCTCGGCCTCCATGGCCACGCTGGCCTTCTGTTCGGCGGCTGCTTGCTGGTTGACTGCGGACGGCCAGCCCGGGGGAGGGTGGGCTTGCGTGGCCGGAGGCCCCTGAGTCCATAGTCCCTGTTGTCCGGCCATGGGCGGGGTCATGCCCCAGCTGACCTGTGGCGGAGGAGGCGAGGTGGCCATGGAGGCCATGCTGGGGCTGCTGCTGTTGAAGCTTTCCGAGGCCTTGAGGCGGGAGAACATGGTGAGGGCGTCGGGGAAGTTGGGGGGAGTCGCGGGCGTGTTCGCTGGAGTACACATCTGCAGAGAGGATGAGATGCAGAGTCAGGCACAGTGGGGCAGAAAGATCGTACCATCAGCACAACAACACACGCAAGGTCACAGGAGGGCTCAACATGCTAGGAGGAGAACTAACATAAAGTCAGCTAACAGATGTCCACATTGACTAGAATCATGTGGAAAAAATGGTGGGAAGAGGGAGGGCCATCCTACCCACCCAAAGAGAGTAAGGCCAGTTATACTCTCTAGGAATTGCTGACAGAAATGCAGAATTACGACAGTCGGGGCAGCCGTGGTCGTGAAGTTTCCTTTATTAAGATGGTACGTGTCTAAGGTTAGGCTACAGGCTAAGCAACAAACACAGAAGTAGTCAAGCACATTCAGCAAAAGGTGTATTAACACAAGTCTCACTGATATTTCAGCAATGAGGAGGCAGTCATTCATGTTAGGTGGTCTGGCAACTACTGAACTACTGCAGTGGAGGCTCAGCGGTTAGAGCACCGGGCTATTAATGACAGGGTTGCGGGTCCAATACCAAGGCTCGGCAAGCTGCCACTGTTGGGCCCTTGAGCAATGCCCTTAACCCTCCCTGCTCGGCAGGCGTGTGTGCTCACTGTTCACAGTGTGTGTTTGATTACTAGTGTGTGTGTGTGTGTGTTCACTGCACAGATGGGTTTGAGGTGGAGGTGCGAACTGCATCTGTGTCTAGCAACACAAATGGTGAATATGGCCGCCTCTGTCTTTGTTATGCTCCATTATGTAATAGTTATGTTATATAGTCTCAATTTTCGTTATTTAGTTCTCAAATTTTTTTAGTGGATATGCACACGGAAAAAGACTGCACGTTGACCTCGGCCCACAATTCCCATATCGGTGCATCCCTAAATAATATGAGGGGGGAAAAGCTTGTACATAACTATTGAAGCTATTGAAACTACAGAGCACAATCGGGACCGGTTCGGGTTTCCCTGAAGATCATGCCGACATTCCCTCCCTTCCTACACTGTTCCCTCCGTTTGTTTGCACTGATGCTCTGCTAGCAGTACCATTTCCTGTTTCTCATCTGTGCCCTGGCATGGCGCTCTCTGCCTTCCCCCTTCGCGCCTTTCTGCTCCGCTGTGACCCCTCCATTGTACTTTTTGTACCGGCTCTTCTCTCGCCACAAATCTCTCACTTGCTGAGGTCCACAACAGCCCACGTGGGAGCGCTTCTACAAACCCTACAATGCCTAGGGGCTGCAGATCATCATCATCATCATCATCACCACCATCATCACCAACAGCAAAAAACAAAAAACAAAAAAACAATCACTTAGCTTTTACCAGATCCGTTCCAGTCATTGTTCCAGATGTAAACAGGGCAAGTAAAAATAGAGACGCATTATGTGATGCAGCATTTTTGCATTTCTTCCTTTTTTCCGTTTTTTCAAAGCTTCTCTGCTAAGGACACTTGCCATTTGTGCCTTCCTCACACACTTCCTGGTGTGCCCTTCCACTGGCCCTGCATAGCTATGTGAAACCTCTCCATATTATCTTACTGCTGAGGCCACATTTGCCGAGCTCAGTCACGGCCGGCACCCTGTGCCCCCGTCCTGTCAGCAAACTCCGATTCCCTCTCCCCCCGCCGCTTATCGACCTGTGTGAAAGAGTATCTGCACAAAACGACCACAACTGCCCCCTCCATCGTCGGTCAGAAGTCTCAAATAGACCATGATCTCCATGAATCTGAGTGCCAACCCGGATGCCAATTGGCTGTGAATGGGGTTGCTCGATGATATCGGAGTCATTTCAGTATCAGTTGATAATCGCTTAACAATATCTGCACTGGCACGGTGGTGTGGCAGTGTGGTATATGCGCCATGTTGTCTTCTCCAGGTACTTGGATCCAACCCACCATCCGAAACGATGTGGTAGGAGAACTGGCCCCTAGGTGAAAGTGTTTTAACAAATGGGTGTGCGTGGAACCCTGCGATGGACTGGCACCTTGTACATCCAGCCTTGTGCCGAATGATTGACCATTAAGAAGCAGATAAGAAGATGCATCGGCCATAAGGGTGTTCGTGATTCTGAGCACTACGCTGGATGCAAATTGGCTAGGGATGCATGAAAGCCTTCAAAATCTGACAGTGAACAGTGTCCGGCTGTTTTCGTTGTCAGCAGTGTGCACACAGGTTAATATTCAGATGTCCCTGAATGTCTTAAATACCTGGTTCAGGTGTGTTAGATTATGGGTGGAGCTAAACTCTGCAGAGCACATGGTCTGCAGAGCACATCTCCAGGACCAGCTCTCTCAGCAGCTCTGTATCAAACACGCTGGATGCTGATTTGCTGGGAATGCACAGAGATTTCAGAATATGTGAAAATGGTAAAAAGCAGAGCTTCAAATGTGTCTGACATCCAACAACAGCACAAGGCAAAGGTTCCACAGCCTTCACAGCAACAGCAGAAGCATCTGGGGATCCTCCGCTGTTCATATGGAACGACAGACTGCTCTTCTGAGGTGTGGTGTACATAACAAACACGCAGCAGCCCACAGCTGTGTTGCTATGGAAATATTTTGCTTGTCAGGATAGAGGATGGATCCCTTGATGAGAAAGGAGGCCAGATTATAGACAAGGCCTACTGTGCCTGCGCTCCGTCCTGTTTTATTAAATCCCATTCTGAAACGTCGATCCCACTTTCAGCTAACGCTCTAAACATTGTGTGTTTACATCTCACTCTTCCTCGCGCACACTGTGGTAAACCATACTGTGTCCCGGTGGCCTCCTGAGCCGTTTTAGCATTGAGGCAGAAGATAAATTAGATGCATTTCCTGTGCAACCCGAGCTTTCTGCCGTTGATGTTCCGCTGAGGCTGAGTGGACGAGGAATCTGTAAACAAATGCCATCTTGTTGCATCATTGCGAGGCTGGAGGTCAGTGCATGTTACCCTACGTCCAAACAAAATCCCACTCTCAAGATTTACACAGGGCAAATAAAAGCAGTTGGTGTGGGATGAGAGTCTACGCCTACTCCGATTGCGCTGACATTGTTGGTACGGCAAAATTATTATGAATATATTTTTGGTAATTTTACTGATATGATCTCCTGCTCAGGCTGATATGCTCTGGTCCACAGGGCGTTAGATGTAGTCGGATATTGCACAAGGATTGAAACTTGGGCACTGCCATTTTTCCAGAAGGGGCGCTTCAGTATTAGCACGTGAGTTGCTTCAGTAAATATTGATTCAGTATATATATATATATATATATATATATATATATATATATATATATATATATATATATATATATATATATATATATGCCTATGGTGGCATGTCGTTCACTATGGAGAAGACATCCTGTGTAAAAGCCATTTATTCCTCATTAGCATTCACTGCTTTACTGGTTAGCTGTGGTTTTAGTTAAGGTGTAGGCAAAGAGGCTGCCCTCTACTCTTCCAACACTACCATACTGTTATGTGGGGCTGATGAAAAAAAAAAAAATCAAAAGGCAATGGATCACAATTGGCTACAAAACTGAAAAGCATCTTTTGGTGTTATATCTTATGCAGTCGCTCACTGTCTTCAAACACAGACTGAAGACCCACCTCTTCCAAAAGTATTTAGGTTAAGTGTAGTGTCGAGTATTATGGTCTCCATACTGACTTTTGTGTTTAGTAGTATCTAAGCCTAGAGGTATCTTTTGGATCTTAACCGATACAAACTAGCTAAGGGTGTTTTCTGAGTAAACAGTGAAACACTTTTGTAATTTGCTCTGGATAACAGCGTCTGCTAATTGCGGTAAATATAATGTTATGGAAGTAAAATAACAACAAAAACGTGCACATTAAGAGGAGTTTTCAGTTTGATCCACAAGAAAAAGACACGCTCATTTGTCCTCGCCATAGTCAGGCACCAATCAGCTTGAGCTAAGCTCAGCATGGTATATTGCTAACTTGCTAACGGCTTACAGCTTAACGTGGCATTATGAAAGAATTGGAATTTCCTACTCCAGGGCTCCCCCTACAGTCAGGAAGTAGATTTACACCAAGAGCAAATAAAAGCAGCTGGTATGGGATGAGATTCTCAGTCCACGCTGAGAATATTGGTACAGCAATTTTTTATGCATTTAGATTTTTGGAGACATTCCTGATATGATCTTGTGCTCAGATTGATATGGCCTGATTGATAGCATGTAATCAGATATTGCGCAAGAATTGGTTACCAGTTCAGGTCAAATACTCAGACTGTTACATTCCTACTGCAGATGCTAATCATTTATCTACATTTACGTTTTACATTTTTTTTTTTTTTTACACAGAACAAAATTTGCATGGATTTTGCATGAAATAAACCGCTCCAGCATTTTAAATCTCAAAGTGTGAGAGCTAAGATGCCTTAAGCTGACTTTAGGTACTACACCATCTATAGCAAACACAACAGCAAAGATGAAATGCATTAGCAACACAATATCTAGGAATTATTCTGCAAAATGGAAAGATGCAAAAAGCAGAATTACACTGATTTTTTTTTTTTTAACCCTGCTACACATTCTGAAAGTGCTGGGAGTCGTGGCCATCTTGGAACACTTGAAACATGTGACCCGCTCCAAAACCAGCCTATTTTGGACCAACGGAAGAAACATGCTGCTACAAATGGATTGAAATTGCAATAGCAGAATGCAGATGAAGAGAAACATGCCTTTTAGTCAAGCCTTTTAAAGCAGAACATTCCTGCTATTAGGCTGAGGGTCTTGTTTTTGTTTGTGACCCATTTTTCAGACCAAAAACAGAAGGAGCTAAGGGCTGACCCAAGCAGAACGTGGTTCTTGACGTACTCTGTAGACATTCTGCCAGAGGACGTTTATGGTATGATCTGAAGTGCAGAACACTGGAACGTAACTGATGTTGCACAGACAGCCATGGAAACCGACCAGGATTTAATATGCAGCAGCATCACATGTGTGATGAGTGACAGTACACGATCAACAACGTACAAGTTTACAGCAGGCTTAGGTCAACTGAGTGGTGAAATCAACGGCTCTCAAACTTCCAGGACTCCTAGATGGCCCACGGTTCTCCAGGAGCTCTGGATCCCTGAGGACTACTGCCTTAAAAGTGCCAAACTGCATCTATTAGGTGTAATAAAATTCTGTAAGCTGAAAAATGCTTAAGGGTCTAAATATTAAGGGTCTAAATATTGCATTTACTGCACACCAAAGTTTTGTAGGTGCCACCTAAAATAGTCCTTCAGTGTGATCCCATTTTACTGTGTGGAAAGGCACGTCAGAAATTCTGAAAACCAGGCCTATAACCAAGAAACCAAATGAATTGGCAGCTGAATATCAGCAATTGCTGTTAGCAGACTCTATTTAACTGGTTTACACTTTATTCTCTCTGTAACTGTTCTGTATTCAGCCTCCTTACTACAGCAAGATGATTGCCCGAGCATGCGGCTAATAGGCGAACAGGCTGCTTCAATAATATTGAGAGACTAGCCTCAAATTCATACCTTTACAGAAGAAGTCGCGGTAAAACTGCAAACAGAGTAAAATTATGTTACTTGCACGGCTGATCCGAGATCAACGTCCCATGTTTAGCTTCACATAAGATGCAGTAATATGAGATTATACAATCCTGGTGCCAACAACACATTTATTATAAGGGGTCCTAGTGGAAATTAGCATGTTGCTAGCACCTAAAAAGCTTATTATAAAGCAAATAATAAGGTTTATACTATGATCACTATCACTGTCATATAATAACAGTTGTGCATTCTGATTAACATGCATACTTTATTAGGCTTACTTTTAAGTCGTAGTACTGGTTTAGGTGGCAAAAACATTCAGTAGCACAGACTTTTGAAAATTTGAAAATGTTTTATAGTTCAAAAATGGCTTAGTGTTCTTTAAAGGCTTCCTCTTCAGATGAGCCGACAAGCTAACAGAGCTAACCAGTACAGTGTTGGATGCTGAGAAATACTCAATACTGTTTTCTACACGGGATCTTTTCTCCTCAGTGAACGATGTGCCAACATGTTAGTCTGTCAGACAGATACAGCAATGCTATCTCTGCCTTCCCTGCCTGAACCCACAGGGAATATGCTAGTTTAAAAACTTGCAAAGGTGGGAACCCTCATTTTACCTTTACCCAAATCCCTGTACCTAAAGGCCTGTAAATATTTAATGAATATTCCTCTGATTAAATCCAGGTATTATCCGCCCACTTTACGATTTATGAATGGTATGATATTACTCTGCACTGTACGTAAGAGATTTCCACTTTCCTGCAAGAGTGCATCTTTAACAATACGTGAGTCGCTCTGCATATAATTAATAAGCCTGGGAATTGAAGTAGATAACAATAATATTGTTCTGGTTTGTTGTTCTGTTTGAATCCCAGATCATAGCGAGATGCGTATCGTATTGTGGAGCTGCTGCCAATCCCAGCCCGACGCCTTCATTCTGCTGCAGCTACCGTCATGTCCACACTTGCAGGGAGACGGGGAGCAACACAGTCATCCTCACTTCCCTTTGCAGTTCCATCAGGGAGAGTTACATGACCAATTCGGGCTGGGGCGAGATTAACGGCTTTCGCGCAAGCTTTCAGAAAGCGTCCCTCCTTTCCGCTGATAACTGGAATTTACAACAGAGGGCAGAAGATGGCTCTCAGACCCCTCAGGACTGAGGACCATGCAATATGTGGAGGCTCATACACAACCATGAGAGAGGAGGAGCAGCTAATTCACTGGTTTATGTTCTCACACACACACACACACACACACACACACACACACACACACACACACACACACACACTCTTTCTCTCATCTGCCCAAGGGTTAGGATGACAACATGGTGCAAATACCACAGAGGCCTTGCAGTTCATATAATGATTAGGTTTGGAATGGGATCTTTTATGGTGTACTGCAGTGCTTTGGCATGGCAGTGTTGATTTGGATCTTGGAGTCCTGTTAAAAGGTGTGTTTGTGTGGTTTTTATGTAACAAGTATTGTCACTGCATAACCTTTCTGTATAGTGTAGAATGAAACGGGCCATTTTGGTTCATTTACCTATATATGTAATGATCTCTTTTGAGCCCCTAATATGCCCACGTACCATATAGGCCACTTGCATGTGTTCCACTGTATTGTGAAAAAGTAAACGTGCATGCAAATCTTTCATCTGTCAATGAATTATAACCAAGATCCCTGATTTTAATTAGCTTTAACGGCTATGGCTAGTTTACAATCATCGTTAGAAAAGGGCAGGTGATGCAAATTTCTAAGGTTACTCAAACTGTGTCCCAACAGTCAGCAGCATGCCCACAAAGCAGGAGATGGATAGAAGACGACAGCAAAACGATTTGAGGTAAAAAACAAAACAAAAAAAACACTATCTGAGAGAACTGCTCGTAGCATTGCTAGAAAAGCACATCAAATTTTAGCAGACTCTGGAGTGGTGGTGCACTTTTCTACTATTCTATTCGACTTTTCATGGAAGCATCATCAGAAAAAAAACGTTCCCTGTGTCCTCACCCCAAACAAGCCTGAAGCATTTTGGAAAAATATTTATTTATTTATTTTTAAAATCAGGAAGGCTAAGAACACCGCGCCAACTGTTAAGCACAGTTTGTGCTGCAGCCAGGGACACAGGGAACATTTTACTGGTAGACAGATTTCATTAAAATACCAGCAAATTCTGGAAGCAAAACATTGCACAGTCTGAAGGTCTTCTACAGCAGGATAATGATCTCAAATCACCTCAAAATCCACCTCGGGAGGCACAAGCTGAAGGTTTGCCATGACCCTCACAGTCCCCTGGTGTACAAATAACTGAACATCAATGGAAAGACCTCAGACCTGTTTACCTTTTTTACTTACATATTTGTTTGTGGAAATAGAAACTGTGTCAGTTCTTCTACAATTTGAGCCAAAATTTGAGTCCCTTTGTTGATGTGCAGGGACTATCCCGAACACAGGTCAAAGTCCCATTTTTATTACCAGGTTGTGCTTTTATTACACTTTTCCCAACACTGTTGGCTACAATTTAACTTAACAACAACTCACACACTTGCATTCTGAAGTAACAGGCCTACATTGTACCCTTAGTTAAACACCCTTAGTAGAGATTACAGTCCAGCTTCTTACAAGAATTTTAGCACAATTCCAAATTAGCCTCAACATGGAGCATTTCTACAGTATCTGCTTTACTTTTCAGTACACAGAACATAACTGCAGAACGATGAATAAACAAACATCTAATTACAGAAATTTCTTCATATACTGGAAAAATGACAGAATACTGATGAATGAGAATTTACTAATTGATTAAAATCTTAGATTAGTCAACTGGTCAAGAAAACATCTCTAGGGCAAATGCAAAATGTTTTATAAATTCCCCCATTGATTCCCCATTGTTTAGGCTATTACTGTTGTTAATCATCTTATTAATTATTCAATAATAATAATAATAATGATTCAAATCTCTGATATTATTTTCTATAATAAAACAATGAGTTGAATGAGGAACACAAGCAGGCCGGTATGATACAGCAGTTGCCCATATATCTGTCCCTTAACTTCATTTGCATACTTAATTACTGGGCTAAGTTAAACTTAATCTTAAATCCTCAGAGAGGCTGAAAAACATAAACCTCAGCAGCTCTTTCTTTTTCCAATGCGGAATAACGCATTTGCTTTCTGACAGCGATTCTTTACACCTCACAGCTCCTTTCCAAAAATGAATCATTATGGACCGAAAGTGGTTCTTCTACAGCATGGCTCAAACAATCCACTTTTTAAAAGTGTGCTTGCTCAAACTCTTATTTTATTTATATATAAGCTGCTGTCCTATGAAAACCATGCATCTCCTTGTTTGTCTGTTTTCAGATTTTAGTCCATGGTTTGAACCCGGTAGCCGCTCTGTTCACTGTGTAAATAACTCTGGATGAATGGACCAATAGAAATGCTCTAAATTACTTGGACTGAACTAAACTTATTTTACATTCACACTTCCATTCAAAGTTCAGAACACCTTCCCCCTCTCCTGTAAAGTCACCATTTTGGAGATGCATGTTTGTCATTGGACAGCAACGATGTATACACACATCTATGATCCAGGCTCTTTAATTCGGAAAACTGCTGAACTCCAGCTCTCGTTTGTCAGTGAATGCAGGAGAGTGTGACAGGCTGACAGGAACATACCACATGCAGACTATCAGACCGCAGTCTGACAAGGATGTTAAAAAAACAACAACACAACAACACTGGTATCAGACGGTAAGAAACCAATCCATCTCCTGACTGTGTGTGCGTGGGTGTGGGGGGTTTGTATACATTTACTTCCAGGAGACTAAACCTAGACAATGTAATACCAGACTAGGTGCGAAAATGCTTTATACTGCACCCTAAGCAGAAAGGGTTCTACCGAACCCTCATAACAACTGATGTTGGTGCTGTAGAACCATTTCTTTTGAAGAACCCTTTAATACACGGATACATTTGTTGATCATTGGTTACTGTTGTTCATGTAGAGCTTGATTCTCATATATATATATATATATATATATATATATATATACACGCACACACACACACACACACACACACTCACTTTCCTCTAACACAAATGAGACATACTCATGTCCTGACAAGGCCTGAAAAACAAACGTGGGTAAATGATCTCTGGCTGCAGAGCTTGATGATTAACCTGGCTGTTGACACACCACAGGGATTTCAGAGCAAAACAATGGGCAGTTATTGTCTCCTTGTGACTGAACGGTTTTCTAAATGGACAGATGAAAAAATAATCACTCAGTCCTTGCATCTACAGCAAGAACATGACGTGATCTTGGTAGGAGCTAACAGTGGCGTCAGCGGGCCTTGGCATTGCGCGGTGACTGAAAGACTAGATTAGAAAGTCGTAAAATCCCCCAAGGTCAGCGGCAGCAGTTAGGAGTCAGCGCTACGAGGCCTACAATAACGACATATGCGTTTCGGAGGTTTTAGTACATTTAGTGAGTCCCTTCTTTCGAGACCCTTCCTTAGCATTTCTACTAGGTTCAGGTCAGGACTTTGACAAGGCCCCTTGCAATCGTTCATTTGGTTTCTTTTCACTGTGAAATGGATTTGCTTTTGTTTTGAATCCCTGTTTTGCAACAGAACCTGATTAGGGTCTGCTGTTCAGGGACAGATGAGCAGACCGTCTGTTTACATCTACTCTAACACCACAGAATTCACGGTTCCTTTACAAATAGTGAGTTTTCCCTGAGGCGGCAAAACTACCCCCACCATGTTTAAACTAGGGATGCACCGATCTGATATTAGGATCGGATATCGGCCCCGATATTAACAAAATTCGCTGGATCGGGTATCGGATAATTAGGCCGATCCATGAAACCAATCCTTTCACTTTCATTTCTTAGTGTGACACTGAACTAAATAAATAAATAAGTATATAAATGACATATTTAGTACATTTATATCTATGTGTTAATTTGTTATACTATAAAAAGTCATTAAGCCAATCCTGATGCCTTAAGTCTCTCCCACACGGTGGGAGGTATATGGTTTATTAATTCAGCAATGATATCGGACTGGTATCTGGTATTAACCGATATGCAAAGTTTATGTATCGCTATCTGTATCAGAGCTTTTTGCATATCGGTATGCAAAAAGCAGCATCTCCAATCAAGAAATACAGTATGTGCGTAATGCTATATTGGCCATGAATGCCATTTTTGCCACACTGTATTTCCCAGCAACAATATACACACATAAAGCACCCAGATATAGGCTCTCATACTCTACAAAATATTCCCTCTGGCCTGGGTCACATAAAACTGCAGCAGAAATGTTGTGTGTGTGTGTGTGTGTGTGTGTGTGTTGCACACCACTGCTTGTTCACACATCTGCTCTTTACTAACTCTCCGCCAGCCAAACCATCCACCACCAAGCTCCCTGTGTTCCGGGAAGCTATGCTACTAGAAACACACACTCACTCAAGTGCAGGCCAAACCTCTTCAGATGTGGCTCTGGCCCTGACTGGCACACTTACCGAAAGAAGGCCATACTCAATGCCCACTCCAGGGGCACCAGGCCCAAAAGCCCTGCATGGTCTATAATAAAGCCATACAAATGTCAGTGGTTTTAGTACTTACATATGATTTGATTTTCAATTATCTAAACAGCCAAAAACATCCCAAAATAAAACATCTACTGTACTTCCAACCGTATTTTTATAACAGGCTCTAAAATAAACAGTGACTGTATGTCTGCTTACAGCGCCACTATATACACCACCACTCAAACGTCTATGTTTTGTTCTATCTACAGCTACGACTTCGAAAACGTAGGTTTAAATATTACAGATTTGACACCAAATGATGTTTTGGGATGTTTCATTCAATGTACCAAATATTGTGGATACTGTATTTTGCCGATTTCCACCATTTGGATGAGGCATTCTGGACATTACCTTAATTCTTGAAGCTATTCAGATTTCTCCACCATTTTAGAAGCTCCCCTCATCAGTCAGGATCCTTTAAAATGTCCGACCCATTATATGAAATCTCCTATCTAATTTACTACATGAAGACCTGTATTTAACTCCTACAATATTTACATTGTAACTTTTTTTTGGCACTAATTTACTTCAACTTTGCTACAAGAAGTGGAGACAAAGGATGACACCTAAGCCAGTCTTTCTATCTCCTATTAAATTAAGACCAAATGGAGACCACAGAAATCCGCAGTGGATCACATGCGAGTTAAAATTTGAAGGCAGTCGGTCTTCTGGTAAACAAACAAAAGCTGAGGTTGGGTTATCTCCGCTAACGCTGCTATCTTAGCCTTGTGCAGCTCGTATCTTTCAGCTGGAAAACAGCCAGTTCACAGTGGGTGAAAGATGCCGTATGTATAAATGGGGCCAAATAAACAGTTCACGAAGTCTAGTTTCACTGTATTTTATGTCTTTTGGCATTTTGCCTTATTTTAGTCCCTTTTTACATTTACATCTCCCAGGGGTGAGGGCCAGTGGGGTGGATGTTGATCTGCCACTGCAGCTGAAAAAAAATCCTAGCGGAAACACTGTATTAATGGACATAATCGGTCATAACAGCTGTGACATCTGTCATAACATGTCTCCGGCATGGTTATGCCAATTCTATGTAGCTGAGCTCAAGCAAAGTGTTCTCCCTTTCTTACTGTTTGCTATTTACCATCAGAGAAACCCAGAAAACCAATCGAAATGGTTCAGAATCACTTGTAATAAAACCATAACCCCCCCCCAAACAACAGATCTGACCATTCAAGGCATGGACTCCACAAGACCTCTGAAGGTGTCCTGTGGTATCTGGCACCGATAGGTTTTTGAGAGGTGAGGCCTCCAGAGTGCATCTTTAAGCCTTAGGTGACCATGACCTGGTCATCGGTTCACTGGTTGTTCTTCCTTGGACCACAGGGGCAGTGGTGGCTCAGCGAGGGGCAGTGGTGGCTCAGCGGTTAGAGCGCCGGGATATCGATAACAGGGTTGTGGGTTCGATTCCCGGGCTCGGCAAGCTGCCACTGTTGGGCCCTTGAGCAAGGCCCTTTACCCTCTCTGCTCCCCGGGCGCTGGAGTTGGCTGCCCACCGCTCTGGGTGTGTGTGTGTGTACTCACTGCCCCTAACACGTGTGTGTGTGTGAGTGTGTGTTCACTACCAGATGGGTTAAATGCGGAGGACACATTTCGCTGTACAGTCCACACTGTACAGTGACGAATACGTGCACCTTTACCTTTTTACTTTTGGTAGGTACTGACCACTGCATACCAGAAACCCCACACAAGACCTGCCTGATGTTTTGGAGATGCTCTGACCCAGTCGTCTAGCCATCAATAGTGTCAAAGTGGCTTAGATCCTCACTCTTACCCTTACACTCTTATTTCTCCAGCTTTTAACACATCACCTACAAGAAGTGACTGTTCACTTGCTGCCTAGTATATATACAACTAGAGCTGGGTCATATGACGATATTCTATGGTATTGTGATCATCTTAGTCATCGTGATAACAATATGCTTTTCTAAGCTTATGGAGGATACTGTTAGTGCTTGAAGAACACTGGTCAACTGCAGGTTTCATTACTAACAGTGTAATTAGACTGGTTTAATTAGACGAAGTGCAGCAGATCATTGTGTTCAGTGCAGGAGAGGATCTGAATAGCAGTTTATAAGAATCTGTTGCTACTGATGTATTCAGTCTGTGATCACATGTATCGTGATCAATATTGTGTATCATGAAAAAATGTCTTGAAATATTGTAATAGTGTTTTTAACATACCGCTCAGCCCTACTTATAACCTTGACAGATGCCACTGTATGTGTATATATATATATATATATATATATATATATATATATATATATATATATATATATACACACACACACACACACACACATATGCACACACACACAGTGGCATCTGTTAAAGTTAAAAGCTGGAGAAATAAGAGAGTAAGGGTAAGAGTGAGGATCTAAGCCACTTTGACACTAGAGCCACACTGTGTTGGCTAGACGACTGGGTCAGAGCATCTCCAAAACATCAGGCAGGTCTTGTGTGGGGTTTCTGGTATGCAGTGGTCAGTACCTACCAAAAGTGGTCCAAAGAAGAACAACCAGTGAACCGATGACCAGGCTCAATGATGCACTCTGGAGGCCTCACCTCTCAAAAACCAGTGCCACAGGATACCTTTAGAGGTCTTGTGACTTGAATGGTCAGATCAGTCGTATTATGTATTTATATATATATATATATATATATATATGTGTATATATATATATATATATATATATACACACACACACACACACACACAAACTTTTGCACACTACTATGTACTGCAGTAAAGTGATAATGCCGTGTACTTTCCCAATGATGCTCCCATAAAAGAAACTATTTCTAGCAGTAATTCTACACTTCTCGACATGTTCCTGACGTCATGTAGCACTAATCCATCACACACCCGGCTTTTTCCATTTCCCCAACTGCAAGTCTCCACAAGACACGTCTTCAACTGTGCTCATCCTTTCATTAGTAAAAGAAGATAACAAGCCAACTGGTTACTTTGACCTCTTCTTTAGCTCCATTCTCTGGGGTCAGTGTAGTCCAGCTGGACTAGGCCCCGGACAGCCAAACTCTGACCTTGGTGTGTGTGTGTGTGTCATCTGTTTCTACGAGCTGGAGCTCTTGCTTTTTACCACACCAGAAACAAACCACATGTTTAAAGTTACCAGAACCCCCCACCCCCAGTTCCTTCACCCAGCCTGCCAGGAACACAGCCTGTTAACCTCTTTTGTTTTTTTTTGTCTTCATGTTTTCAGGATTTAACAGGAGACTACATACCATCGAGCCCTTTGTTTCTCCTAGAAGTGAGCGGTTAGCAACTTGGTTGAAGACCACCGCGGCCTTATGTTACAATGCTTAATGTATTAAACTGCTGATATGCATGTGTGAGCTCTTTAGGGTCCCTGTCCTCAGTGACACAGACACACACATCAACTAAATCTGTCTCTTTATACAGTCTGTCGAGATCTGAATGATACTGTACTATTACTGTACTCTGTACCACTTCAACAGTACATATTCCAGGCTTAGTATTCAGTTCTTTTTATTAAGCAGAGAGGCACCATTAAGGAACTATGGCAAATATTAAAAGGTGACTAAGCTTGAATGATAATGTCAATTGAGATGAATAACTGCTGTTTGCAACCATATGCTGCCTAACTAGTTTTTAATATTACTATTAATTTGTACTGACAACTGTACTGTTTTACAGACAGCCCGTAACACTGATCACCCCAGGCTTGTCCATTTTAGAGCAGATCCCAAGGCTAGGAACTACTGTGCCAGTACTATGTACTTTACATAGTTCTAAAAAGTGAGAAAGTGAAGTGTAGGCCCTTAAGGCCATTGCCCACTGGACCCAACACCATGTCCAAAACATCTAAACCATTGTATTTAAGGTGCCCACACTGACATCAGTGCGTGGCAGCGTTCTCCGACTTCCAACACTCCTCAATGTCTCTGAGCACCACTTAGCATTTTGTTAATACTGCAATAAATGAAACCTTAAACCAGCCCACAGTAAATTGACGTGTAGTTTGGACGTTACACCGGAAAGGCAGCCAGTCTAAAGGCTTTAACACAGGTCACATGTTCTAATTTTTACCTCGAAGCAAAGGCCTTATAGGACAGTCTGTTCACTCTACGGCCTCTGCGGTTATTTCTAGTCACAACAAGACCAGGCTTCTATCTGTAAGACTGACGAGACCAAAATACTGGAAACTGAAGATCAAATTAGCATTTTACAAACAGATTTTACACACAGATTTTTGTAGCGTTCGGCTCAATAATGTACACAAAACATACGTTTTCTGGCTACTGCGCTTATGCAGATCTCCATAAAGGGAGGCTTTCCCCAGTAGCTTGTCAACCCTTGCCCACTTGCAGCACAACAAGCAAGCTGATTGGCTCTTTTTGTTGAAGGGCGGGACTTTAGCCCTAAACAGACGCCATGCTGACTATTACGAGAACTCCCATTCATATTTCAACCAATGGCCGGTCTCCTCATTCGTAATATCTCTAAAGTCAACTTATACTAAACAAGCTGAATTCAATGAAAACCTCACAAAGTTTTATCCCATTAAATCTGTACTAGCAGAGTGTAAAAAGAACAGGAGCTTGATATTTACCAGTGCTCCCACTACAACTAGTTTTAGGTGGTGGTATAGCTATAGTACTATGTGTTGCTATGGCATTTGTGGTGTGTGGTATTGGGTTCAAAGATTTAACGTAGGTAAAGATGTGTGTAATGTATCAAAATAAATAAATAAATAAAGATGCATATTCATTCTTAACTGCATAAATAATTTGACACCTTTACAGGCTTTTAAGATTGTGACCGCTCTGTCTCGATCATAAGGACATGTGAATCTCCAAGCCAGCCCCCAAAAACATCACTTTACGAGCTCATTACCAGAGGAAAGCATGAAAGAGTGTATTTTTATAGGCCACAGTCTTAGTTCCTGTTTAAAGTCACAGGAGTGTGTGTGTGTGTGTGTGTGTGTGTGTATGAGTATACTGGTGGCGAGCTGACATGGCCAGCAGTGGACCCACTTCACCTTCGCCTCAGCTGTGCTTAATATTCCTCCAGCATGCAACTCAAGCCACGTCAAGAAGTCTAATCTAAATGAATAATGAAGCAGTTCACTATCAGACGAACTGTATTACGAGCTAAACCAGCTGTAAGGAAAGACGCTTGATGTCTGGCAGATCTCAGCCTCATTTATTTTGTCCCCTTATCATAAAAAAATGCCAAAGAATGCATGGATTTAGTGTATTAAGTTATTGTTTGATGGATAAATATGAAGAAATTACTTAATATTTCAAATTTAGTCAGCCCAGTTGCAGTTTAACCTTTTTTGTATGCTCAATAATTTGATAAGCTCTGCTCTCATTGGCTGATTTGCAGCACTGCAGCAGCTCACAGGAGCCATGTAGCACCACAATGCATAATAGCCCATAGCATAGCTTAGTTTTTAGCCCTGTAACAAGAACACTGTCCTTTTTAACATTAATATGTAAACAAAAAATTAAAAACTGTAACTTTTTGTACTAATTCCTGAGTCAGTGTTGGTATCCTGTCGCTGTTGTGTGTGGCTAGCTAGCTGAAGAGGGATAGCTTTTAGCTTAGCACAGATACCCTTCGCTTAGTCGTGCACCGCCATTTAGATTCCATTCCCAAGATCAGGCCTCAGGTCAAGCTAGGGTCATGAGGTCAGTTTTGCGTGGCAACCCAAGGTCGCCTATTTGCCGATATCTAGCAGAGTCTGGAGGTGACGGGCTGCTTTCCAGTGTTACTGATGCACATATTGAACAAGACAGTCTCAGAAAACTATAATAATAATAATAATAATAATAATAATAATAATAACAACAACAACAATAATAATAATAACAGCCACAGCACCGAACTCTCAGAAAGTACCTGTGTCCGGTTACTGCTCTGCCATACTGGTCTATGGCTAGAGCGCTGGTGTATGTCAATTATGGAGGCCTAATATTAGCAAATCAAGACGATTGCGTAACAGTTTGGGGGTTTTGGCATCGGTTCTTTTACAGCTCTGTTTTATTTATGGCAGATTTTTTTTTTCAGTCAAGACACAGCAGTGTTTGAGGATTAGAGTCTGTCACTTTAATGAAGCAAACTTTCATTATTTGACTATGTCCAGACAAATGCAGGCTACCTCTGCAATAGCTAGTGGAGAAGCCCCTAATAAGCCCATATATACAAAGTCTACTTGCATTTTTCAACAACAAAAGCATGGAGATTTGTAGCGACGGTTATAATACTTTTAAGATGTTCACGGCGGGGGGAAACTTTTTTCTTACGTTTTTGGGACAAATAGATTCAATTTTAATATTCACAATATATACTGATATGAATATGCAAAGTACTGAACTGGATTATAGTGTTGCTATAGATTTCAACATTTTACTTCCCATTAAAAAATATATTAGAGTCACATGGCCAACAGCAGTCTGGACATTTCAAATAAACAGCAGTCTAGTTCTGCATTTACTGAATGATCCCATTTAAAGAACTGCTTTTGTGGTGTTTTTAATATTAGCAATTACTTACAATGTAGGAACACTGTCATGGCTAAATCTTCAGACAGGCTAATTTAATGTTCGAAGAAAAATGGGGCTAATTTGTTTTTATTGAAAATGTAAATTTTGTATTATTTTATGCTTATTTTGTATTTAAAGAATGTTTAAATTCACTTCTTACAAAGTCCTTTGGCCCACTACACCATTTTCATGACATTTGTCAGTAGAGTCTAAATTGAAGGTTTTTGGATTTACGGTTCATCCCAGAAATTCCGAATTTTATGACTTACTTACATATTATGACTTACTTCTAATATGACTTACAAACAGTGTTAAAGCTCTCTATTAGCAAGGCTACGTTTTATTCATTGTCATTTGCAGAAGGCACCTTCTTATATAGTCATCTTTTTCAATGTTGAACTGCACACAGATTCTATTTTCACGTTGCATCTGTAATTGTTTATTACGGGCTTGCCCCCATATTTTGCAAGCATTTGGAGAGCATTTGGTGAGTTGGAATCTATTTTTGTGTTGACGCCTCATCAGGAGTAATTTCATCAGTACTTCACAGCTTCACAAATATAGTACACAACCACGCCAAAAAACACAAGAGGCACATCTACAACTCCACCGTCCTGCAGATTCTCTTTTATGTACTTAAGGCCAAAGTGACTTCAGGGACCACTTGCAGCCACAGTTCTGTCAATCAGAATAAGTGTGTCAGTGCTGCAGAAATTCTGGAGCAAAGTGGATTAGGACTGTATAGCTAAGCAACGCTGATAAGCTGGAGGGGGGTTGGCTACCAGGCAGCAACCGCGGGCCTGCGCCTCATGTACCATCAACTGAATAGAGCCAAATTGTGCAATGCTGGACAAGCTGTTCTGCATTCAGCTCTGAATGAGGGTCTACAGATGCCCTTAGATAGTGTGCGCCCACAGCTTAATAAAGGCCTCAGAGCTAGAATAGCCTATTTACACTGGGTACAGCTAAGCAAAGCTGTAGCGGTGGTCGCATGGATTAAGGAAAAAGGTCTTTTAAAAGACTGTAGGTTTAACACTTCAACCACTTGATTTACGACCACCTATTACTGCATGCAGAAATGTAACAGGCTGGTTAAGGTCTTAATAAAGACCTTAGCTGTGCTGGAGTGTGTTTTTTAATGCTGTGTAAATGAAAGGGAACAGGAAAAAGTGCATTTACATTTTGTACCATGCTGCATTTTCAGTCAGGGTCTCTGAGTGGGGGTGATGGGAGGAAATACATTTCCCATCCCAGGAAATAGAAATTATTATTATTAAATCAGAGGACATTTTCTTTAAAAAGACGTTTCTTGTTAATGGAAGTTACAGAGAAAATACTTTTGGCTTTTAAATGGCCTGAATTTCCCCCTCTTTTTAAATGCATGTGGAAACTAAGCTGCAAAAACGCCAAGTTTTTAAATTTACTGTTTCTCTAATGTCCCAGGAGCTCTATGCTGTTACATTTGAAGTGGGATGTCTGAATTTCCTAGAATTTCTGAGAATTCCAAGAAATTTCCATTGGAACGCCCTCAACAATTCGGATTTCCTCCTCGGAAAGCCAGGAGAGCCTCAACAACCCTGGGTCTAAAATCCAAGATGGCTGCACCGCTCATCAACAGTCTTTGCAGTCTATCAGCACTTCTATCCATTTGTATCTCATTAAAATCAGTTGTACCCACAGTACCGTCCAACTTGTCCCAACCTGGGACAAAGCTAACAACCTGGGACATACAAAGTGGGACATGTTTAGGTTAGATTTGCCATGGAACACAGGTAAAGGGCTGGAACGTTTAACTGGAACACAGTCAACTCAGATTTTACATCATTCCCATCACTCCAACCTCCGAGGTAAACACAGCATCGCAGCATTATCTGCCTATATCAGCTCATTCAGCCGACCGTAGTTTAGCCCCGGCCCTTCTTCCTTCTTTTTCTAAGGAATAAAGAGAGGTTCGAAAAATGGGAAAGTGAGATGAGTGGAAATTAATCACAGCTGCTTTGTGAACAATGAAGCCAGGCACACGTAATAAGTGGACCTCAAGAACGAAATGAAGGACACAGGCCCTTTAAATGATGTAAACAAAGGCATTCAGAGTGGTTTGGTGAGAAATGCTCTGTTCTAGAGGAACGTATACAGTGGTGGTGATGGGAACCAGAGCGTTCGACGGTTCTGAAAGCTGCACCACAGACAGCTATTGCATGAAATGGTTGACGGAGACACCGTGTTAAGACTGTACGTTCTATGATGTTGGCTTAAAACTAATTGTAAAATTCATTGAGGGGGCTGTACGGAAATCTAGTCTCCAATAAAACAGACTTATTCATACGTTCAACTATTTTAGCATCATCGGCATCACAAACAAACACACAAACAAACACACACAAACAAAAAGACGAGTGTGGATCACTGGGTAAAACAATCAGGTACGCTCCTCCAGTCTACACTGTGCACAAACTAGGACTTTCCTCTTCAATGCAACCAATGAGGTAAGGGGGTCAAATTTAGATTTCTAGGTAACTTTAAGTTACAAGAAAAACATTCAACTAGCAACCGAAGAGATGCAGGAGGAGGGGTGCGATGCGTCCGTAGGCATGGGAACCGTAGGCGGAGGATGATCTCTGAGATTTTTCACGCACATATCTGTCGTAGCTGATGCTGATCAATGAATATCTGCAAGCATAAGCACCGTATAACATCACCTGGACTTTCTGCACACTGAGCGCGTG
Source organism: Salminus brasiliensis (assembly GCF_030463535.1). Classification (NCBI taxonomy): domain Eukaryota; kingdom Metazoa; phylum Chordata; class Actinopteri; order Characiformes; family Bryconidae; genus Salminus; species Salminus brasiliensis. The sequence continues at coordinate 23,909,481 of NC_132899.1, read as the reverse complement.
AGCAGCCGAGGTGTTAAAACATCGAATATTGATATCAATACAATATCCTGATATCGCTGTGCATCTGTGTTCACCCCTGAAGCACCACTGCTGCCTGTCTATTACGCCGGCCAGCTGCAGAAGCTGTTCGGAAATGTCCTGCGGTGCGAGATGCTCGAGAAGCCAGATGCAGAAGGATGCAGTGCCTGCAAACAAAGCCCATCTCAGTGGACATGTGCCCTGCAAAGCCAACACACACACACACACACACACACACACACACACACACTCTCTCTCTTTCTCTCTCATATATATATATATATACACACACACACACACACACACACACACAGCTAGGCTGTGAATAAAATGAACGCTGGCCATCTATGCTATCTGCACATGGAGCCACGGCCAGCCTGCAAAACGTAAACACTGCACTGCTCGGCTCGGCTCTGCCCTGCCTGCTGTTCGGCGTCGCTGGCCCCTTGAACCTGGGACTGCATTAGGCGGACATTAGGAGCTAGCTGGCTAAATCTGAGGCATTATATCCCGGGTCCGTGTGAGGGCATGACTGGAGTCCTCTGGCGCTTCCCTCGTCCACCACAGCGAGAGCAGCGTGAACAGGGCCGGCTGTGTTTATTTCTGGAAGCCCCGTGTCTCCGCAACATGGCCGACATATACACTGTTATTGTTACTCGGAGAGCCCTGTTTCTCCTCAGCCAGACCCCGCACGGCTAATGAGGAACCATTTTGAGACGGGCTACAAACATTACCACAGGCGACCTTACTCACCATTTGATGATGGTGACCGTAAGGAATATTAGTCTCTTGAAAGAAGGCACTGAGGGCTGTCTGTAACCAGAGACAGAGAGAGAGAGACAGAGAGAGAGACAGAGAGAGAGAGAGACAGAGAGAGAGAGAGAGAGAGAGAGAGAGAGAGAGAGAGCATGGTATAGCGTTAAACACTGGTATAGCTCTGTCACATGAAGCAGCTCGTTTCATATTTACAGTACTTAAAAAGAGAAGATGGGTGTTTTTAATGCTTTTTAACGCGGTTAGTGTTTCCCTGAATGCCTGAATCGAGGGCTGGTTGACAAAAGCACCAAACCAACACGTTTGGACGGGCGTTAATGCGCTGTTTACTGGTATGCAGCGCGAGCGATCAGTGAGGGACCACGGAGGTCGCTTTCATTGCATAACAGCCCCTGCAAGCTCGAACAGTGTGTCACGGGGCAGGATTATAGTATTTAATCTAGAGTAAACTCAAACTGGAGAGTAGCCAGAGCAGGCTATTCCCGTTCCGGACTACTATAAGCTAGCACCAGCTAAAAGGTGGCTAGCTATTTGCTCTCATAGGCGACCCAGCACACGACATTAAAGCGATCGGACACGGACAGCCGAAACGAGAGTTCAATAGTCCGGCTTCTAGCGAGCTGCTGGCCGGCTGGCTAACTAACTGTGAAAGCCTGGGGTCCGGGGCAGCGAGGAGCGCCGGCGCTAACCGGGCACAACATCAACACTAAGGACAAAAAGCCAGCCAAAGCAAAGCAGCGCTCCCACCTCGAACTGCCAATGTGCCGCTTGCAAAAGCTGCTTCGCCTGATCCGCCGCACATCCAGCTGTCAGGACGAACTGGTTTATCATCACTTGATGTTTAAGTTCATCCATGTTCGCCGGAGTTTAGGTCCGAGCCGCGGGCAGCGCTGTGTCTTCCTGGGATGCAATGTTTTCGAGGTTGTGTTTCTCCCCTTTTCTCTTTCAGTCGTCCACCATTACAGCCGGCTGAGCAAACACAAATATTTACTGTAGGGGAGCCGAGTGTCAGGAGCGCCCTCTGATTGACACCGCGGAGCGACCAATGGCTTCCCAGTACAGCTGGTGGGAAATGTATGCCGCAGAAGCTGCTTTTTTGTTGTGTTTATGATGGAGCCGAGTCGCTCTGAATCAGGCCGCCCCACCCGAGCGTACGCCTCGATTCGTTAGAGCAAATCAGTCAGAGAAAGCAGCACAGTCGCAGCGTTGCATTTCCAGCAGGCGCGCATAACGACCGTTGAAGCGCCGCGTTATTGCTTCCCCCGAACTACATTTCCCGTCGGCCCACGCTTTGTTTGTAAAGTCCTGGAAGGCAGAGTTTTATGAATGACAGCCGCTCCCATCCAATTCCCGTCCGAGCCACGCCGCTACCTCGCCAAATATGGTAAACAAATCTTCCAACACCAATTGAATTGCGTGGAGCAGCGTAAAAGTCCAAAGGCAGCGCTGGAGACTAGCTGGTGTGCGCTGCGTTTGCGCAGGCTCGGCCGTGTGTTTTTTTAGACGCTCTCCTGCTACTGTACTACGTCGATTTTAATGATGTGTGTGATGGCGGCGGGGAGAATGGCCTGTATGTTTTTTTTTTTTTTCGAGACGTAATGTGATGTTTATATATGTTCACACACGCGTTTCTGCGTTTTGAAAATAACGATTACATCATACCAAAAAAAACATTTTTTTTTTAAACGTAGTCTAAACGTACACATACACACTATATATATATATATATATATATATATATATATATATATATATATATATATATATATATACACGCTTTATTTGTCAGTCGCCTCACATGATGCACTAGAGAGTGACACTACATATCCCATAGTTCTTAGCTCCTTGAAATCACGCATCTCGCGGTGTATCTGGTGTTGTTTCCACAGAGCGGAGTCACTGGAATAGTGTTGGAAGTGTTGTTTTTGGTCTTTATAAGACCTTGTTTTTTTAGTCCACTTGTTTTTCTAACGTCTTTAGACATTAGTGTATGCGCTGCATCGTATAGTTTATTGTTTCCATGCGTTGGAGGATCATTTCGACCCAAAATCACCGTTAAGGGTAACATGTTTTTGTCAGGCAAGATGGGAATGCGATTGCATCTATAACGGATGAAGCAAATATTAACTAGCTAGCCAAATAAACCCGTACATATTCCCAAAACGGCCTCGTTCCGGACATTTTCGTGTTACCAGGGGTGAACTTGCATCTGAACATGGGTTCAATACTTAGTCGAAGGATTGCGGGAGTTGAAGACATCGACATTCAAGCCAATTCAGCTTACAGATATCCTCCCAAAACAGGTAAGAGAGGGGATCGATAACAGCACTGGCGTTAAACTAAGCGAGCCAGCTAGTGACGATGCCTGAATGCTGACTGTGGCTTTTCATCTGTAATAACATAGTTTATTACTCAACTTCAAATCTGTCATTTTCTGATTGTTCTGCATCAGTTATCGATGCAGTGATCACTTCTCCCTCCTCCCAACCCCACTGTGTTTGTGTTGTGGCTGTTACTGATGGCAGATAAGGATCCTGATGTGTTTTAGTCACGCAGTCCACAAGCAGGAACCAGGCATAGAATTTGCATAATGCACCGAATCCACAGGTGTCCCTTTGTCCCAGGTTCTGAACGATCATTCTCGCCCTCAACATTTCAGGAAATTACTTCACCAGTCATTTTTTCATGGGAGGGGAGAAGTTCGACACCCCGCACCCTGAGGGTTATCTGTTCGGAGAAAATATGGATCTAAATTTCCTGGGCAACAGACCTGTTCAGGTAAGCAACACCCAAAACCCAGTTACCACAAATGCTCTTAGAGTATCCAACGAGAAACCAGTCGCACTTAACGGAAATATGCACTTACTGCACTTTCTGATTTGTTTATGCCAGTTCCCCTATGTGACCCCTGCGCCTCATGAGCCGGTGAAGACCCTGAGGAGTCTGGTGAACATTAGGAAAGACTCCTTGCGGCTTGTTAGGTAGTCATATCCTGCAGGCTCTTATGATTGAACTTCTATTTTCATTATAATTACTGAATAATAAGCCTTGGATCCAATCTGTGAAATCCATAAACCCTGCTCTTGTTCACAGGTACAAAGATGATGCTGACAGCACGACTGAGGAAGCTGAAAATCCTAGAGTCCTGTACGGCGTGGAGTTCTGTTTCGATACTGATGCAAGAGTGGCCATCACTGTATACTGTCAGGCCTTTGAGGAGTTTTCTAATGGAATGGCAGTGTAAGTTTCTGTAGTACAGCCCATACAGCCCATACGGAAAGACCTAATGCACTGAATTTACTTGATTTAAATATGAACAGGATCTGGTTTGAACCAGATGAGTGTTTCCCCTACCAAAGGACATACACATATCTGCACCATCATGAACATAATTAAGGAAAAAATAGCTGTATGTAATCACAGGGTTGTGGGTTTGATGCCCACAGCCTCTGAGCTTCCACTGTTAGGCCTTTGAACAAGGCACTTTACTCTCTTTGCTTCCGGGGCACTGTAGCATTGTAGACCCTGCAGTTATCCCTAAAATGGGATATGCAAAGAGAAGAATATTATTGTACTCTACTGGTACAACTCTCCTAACTGACTTGGCTGAACTGGCATGGCTAGCTCTGACTGTGATTTTTTACAGTTACAGTCACCAAGAAGGAGATTAAAATAATACAGGAGTGAATTCTGTGACCTGAACACACAACTCAGCAATTGGTAAAAATGAATAACATAAACAAATACTTGTATTGTACGAAAACTAGGGACTGTCCTGGTCCAGTTACCCCCCCCCCCCCCCAGTTTAGATAAATGAGCTGCTAATTAATACTGAAGTAAAATCACTTTCTTTTTAGGAGGAGTTTCTATATTGAGACTTTCTGCACTGATTGATTTAGTTTAGTTGAGACTTTTCTTTAAAAGGGTTGTTTTATAGTGTGTTTAATATTTTATAATCCAGTCTGATTCTCCTCCCTGACCAATCAGCTCGCAGCCCCTTTAAAACACTGCAGTCAGTTAGTTTAGAGAAATATCTCTATCTCTGATTACTGTCAGAGTTTGCAGATGCTCTCGCTATGGGACAACGAGAAGAAGCTCAGAGCATGTCGTACTTGAACTTGTTTAACTGTAAAATACAGCTGTTATATTTGAACACTCATATTTTCATTATTCCCACATTCCATCAACACAATTTAGCCTTTTAATTGCATATTATTTTGTAATATTAGTGAATTAATAAAGATATTCACAGCATGCATGCATTCATTTGACAATCAAGTAAAATCAGTGCATCACCCTTTTCCCTGTACAGTGTCTTTATACTACAGCATGAAAAAGAGTGCTTTAGGTTCTAGGTCAGGCTGCGAACTCTTGCAGTGCTTCACGTTCATAACGTGAGATTGTTACAGATTGAAAGGAACATTTAGATCACATGGTTGATGAGCTGAGTAGTCCTAAAAATCCTGCTTCTGTTATCCGAGCCTGAGGAAATACAACACTACTGTAGCTAGACAACAGATCCCATAGCAGGTTCATTGATGCCATGGAAACAACAGCACAGATCACGCTGGGCTTTTAGTTAACACTGAGAGTAATGGGAGCACTCCCTTGCTTCAGAGATTGTGGATTGTGTCGGTCTTTCACTGACGGATGTTTACGGTATTTGGTAAACCTGCTTTATTGATGATCATGATTGTGATCTCCCTTTAAGGTATACTCCTAAGACGCCGGCTATGTTTTCTGAAACGGTCCATTTTAAGAGAGGGATAAATCAGCAGTTCTCTCTGCCATCCTTCAAGATTGACTTCACTAAATGGAAGCCAGAGGAGGTGAGAATCACAAACATTGAAGCATGTCAGCTTTCCACATAGCTGTGTGTTTCCTGAGCTGCTTTCACAAATACCCTTTTAAAAGATAATGTCATAGACTTATACAACATTTAACTTTCAACAGTAACAGGTGTTCTATTATCAGTTACTTAACTGTAGTACCAGATGAATGGCCGAAACTAAAATTGAAACTGCTTTCCAGTAGATTTGTAGGCAGATTTAGACAGATTTGCAAGTACTCAGTTGAGTGCTGGAGATACACTGACGAGCCAAAACCTTATGACCACCTGGGGAAATGGTCTGCTGCCAAAACAGCTCACTCTACAAGGCTAAGCTGCCCTGCAGGCTTTTTGCACTGCTCTTTTCAGGCCTTCCACAGATTGTCGATGATGTTCAGGTCAGGAGACTGTGAGGGCCAAGGCAAAACACTCAGCTTATGCTTTTTGAGGTGGTCCACCAGTTGTAAAAAGTTGGACTGGAGAATTTGCTGGTGTTTTTGAAATTGCTCGCTTTTCAAAATGCATCAGGCATGTTTAGATGATGCTGAATTTTGTGGGGAGGACAAGTGGACATAATGTTTTGGCTCATGGGTGTATGTTGTCAAAACTGGTAAACCAGTAACATTATTATTATTACTATTATTATGATTTATTTATTTATTTATTATTGTAAACTATGATATACTAAGAACTGTTGTAAGTTTAGGGTTAAGTTTAAAAGCATGACTGACACTTTGAAATGACATTGACAAAGTGCTCTCTGTGTTTTTTGCCCAGCTGAACTTTGATTTGGACAGAGGTGTGTTCCCTCTGGTGATTCAGGCAGTCGTGGATGATGGAGATGGTGAGCCTCACAAGTAACCTTTCAGAGACAAATTCGAATGTCTAGTTGCTGTAGTCCATCTAAGTTATTTTCTGTGTTGTTATAGATGTCATAGGACATGCTCATGTACTTCTAGCAGCATTTGAAAAGGTATGTACAGAATATTTGTCATTTATGAATGTTAAGTGGTATTATTAGTTAGTGGTGGACAATAGACAAGACACCCATGTTTACACTTTGTGTTGGACGCAGAGGGAATTTGGCCTCACACACTAGTAATCAAACACACACAATGACAGTCAGCACACAGTGCCCGGAGTGGTGGACAGCCATCGCTGTGGCACTCGGGGAGCAAGGAGGCATCAATAGCCCGGTGCTTTAACCGCTGAGCCACCACTCCCCCACAGGACGACCACATGCACCACCATTTGTGTTGGATATAGATGAAATCTGGCCTCCATCTTTAACCCATCCGTGCAGTGAACACACACAACACACATTAGTAAGCACACGTCCCCAGAGCAGTGGGGAGCCATTGTTGCGGTGCAACTTGCTGAGCCTGGGTATAGAACCCACTGTTAATGGCATGCTGTCAATATTATGATAAATTACATTACGTTGCATTTTTCTGATCATATAATGCATGAAAGTCTGTTTAAAGGCTTTATTGCAGTTTAAAATTCGAGCGGTTGAATATAATAGTTATAATTAATTAATGTAATTCAGCGTTTAACTCCTGCTGTTGTGTTTGAGCAGTTTTGTGATTTGAGTGTTTGATTTTTTGCAGCATGTTGATGGCAGTTTTTCAGTGAAGCCTTTAAAGCAGAAGCAAATAGTAAGTGTATTTTAAGGCACCTCACTACTAACTTTCATACTCCTTTATATTTAGTAATCCTGGCATTAATGTAACTACTTATCTCCTTCTGTGTAAATAGAAATGGCAGTTATTATTGAGTGCTGAAATACAGAGTTGGATGGTGAATTAGTAGTATCTAAGCTTAGAGGTATCTTTGGATCCTAGTCTATACATACAGCTAAGGGTATTTTCTGAGTGAACAGCGAAGCACTTTTGGACATGAAGTATTGGGTGATTAGGAAATTGAGGAAAATTGTCACCAGATTATAAATCTATGGGCAAAATACTTGAAATTATACAACAGTAAGTTCCGGATATTCAAGCTGATTGGTTAAAAAAGCATGGGCTGGGCTGTAATTTTGCAACAGCATTTGTTTTTTTCACAAACACTATTGGAAGTATTTAAGTGCATATTATATTAGCTGTAGAGTAGGGTTAGGAAGTTCATGATCTAGGGTGTTTCTTCCTGAAAAAGTGAAAATGGCCTTTACTGCAACACGTCACCAACACAATACTGGTTGAGACAGTAAAGACACTTGTTAAGTGTTAAGCGTTAAGTGTTTTCACTGGTGTTCAGTCAGCATGGCTGAATGAGAGCCCTTTAGACTTGGGCTGGATTTCTGCAGTAGGTCACTTGGCAAATAAAAAAAAAAATAGAAGTATTTGAATTGTATATTATCTCAGTCCTGCCCGTCATTAGGTCTTTACTTGCATGCAACATTGACATAATTAAAAGCAGATTATTGTTACTTTTTAAAACTATTTTGACTCATTTTTTCAAGTTAAGACCTCAGCTAAAGATTCAACCTTGTTATAAAGATATATAAAAATACCAGGCGATATAAATAGAGGGCCTTGACATTACATAAGCGAGTGTGAATTGCGCTCATTGCGCACAAGGAGTGTCGTCAGCAGAAGCACTTCAGGGTGAACAGCAGCTGTAGAGTGGCTGTAGCTCACTGCTGCCAGCGTCTGGTCTGAACATGTATAAGCTCACCCCATAACAATGCCAAAGAACTGACTGTTGCACTGGTTGATTTTTAGAGTGCCTGTTTCTGATGATCTGTAAACTCCTTTCGTGAGTAAGCTCATCTTTATACTGATACCTTCACACAGGTCGATCGAGTGAGCTACCTTCTCCAGGAGATTTACGGCATTGAGAATAAGAACAACCAGGAGACTAAGGTAAATCAAGAGAGGGTAGTTGTGCTGTGTTCTGAGAAAGAGCTAATGTTGTTTTTTCATTAACAGTATGCACACAATAAAATCAATTTACAAATAATTTAATAATTATTATTAATTTAATAATTTTAATATATGTAATTAATTGCATTCCCAGCCCACCCCAACACCTACAGTTTAGTCTAGTCTAGTGAGTTTAGTAAAATAAAGCATGAAGCAAAGCTAAAGCTAAGTTATTGATGCCCGTGGTCTGAAGTTGGGGAAGCTGGGATGGGATTGCATTTACATGGAGTCCTGAGGTAATGTCCTCTTTCACAGTAACGCTCTATTCAGGTTGGAGTAGTTCATCAGGGGAACGTTTGTACAAAACTTTACGCATCTCCTCAGTAATAAATCTCTCACTTCCAGACAGCAATAGAATCACAAGCGAGTTTAGTACTCAGATGTTTGCATCCTATTGCTTCTTAGACCCAGTGCAGGTGGTGGGAGACAGGAGGATGACAGCCAAGCTGGCATCCATGCTGGAGAACAGCTCCCACCCCATGCATGAGACTCTGGCAGCACTGGGCAGCTCCTTTAGCGACAGGCTGCTTCACCCCAAGTGTGTGAAGGAGCGGTATCGCAGGTCCTTCCTTCCTGCTGCCGTCAGACTGCACAACCAGCACTGCTCCCAGCGGACCACATACACACACAATTAACTACACACACATGTTCATGTTCAGGGAATACTATGTGCAATACCCCCCCCCCCCCCCCCCCCCCCCCATGTGCAATTAAGAGTCTTTTGCTGTAAATAATATTGTTATTGCTCTTTTAATTTTTAATTCTTATTTATATTGTGTATATAGTGTAAATTATTTATCCAAATTTTTGTAACTGAGTGTCTTGCTATCCCTTTCTGCTGTTACACTGGGAATTTCCCCACTGCGGGACTAATAAAGGACTATCTTATCTTATCTTATCTTATCTTATGGGCACATGATCACATTCACAACAGTTGAGTTCCAATGGTCGAACAGACACTGGCTCTTGTTACAGGTCAGGGCGAAGCAAAGTCCCCCTCAACAGTTTCATTTCATTTTTGTTTCGTCATTTAGGTTTATGGAAAGATATGATTCTGAAAAATTACATTTTGGGGAAGTTTTCTCTTTGTGATTCTGAAAATTTACATTTTGGGGAAGTTTTCACTTTGTGATTCTGAAAATTTACATTTTGAAACATTTCCCCTCTGTGATTTGGAAAGTTAACATTTTGCACAGTATTGTTTTTGCCAATTTGGAATGTTTTTTTTTTATTTTTCACTAAGTTCTGTTTTCATGATTTGGAAAGTTTACGTTTCATAATTTAAAAGGTTTACAATACCTACTGTGCACTCAGAGACTAAATATAATACCTATATGTGCACTCAGAGACTAAATGTGAAGTGTAATCAGAATAAGAATCTCTTTATTTTGCCAAGTATGTTACACATACAAGGAATTTACTTGGTGAGAGCTACACAAGTATGACATTTAATAAACAAACAGACTATTAACAGGTATTACACTAATATACAAATACACTAAACAATGAATAGAATAAAGAATAATAAATTAAACATAATAAAGAGTTATCCATATTTAGCCTGAGTAGACATCTATACACAAACCATTATGTACAGATATAATAAATATAAAAAATAAATAAATATAAACATTTACAGAAAATGAACATCTGTACAGCTGTGCAAATAATCATAGTGCAAATGTTATGCATGTTATGTATCAGTACTGTGTAATGGGGGACGTGTACAAGGTGAGATCTGTCCTGAAGAAAAGAAAATCTTGTATCTGGACAAAACAAACATTATCAGACAGATGTTCTAGTACAGATGTGCTTGATCTGGATGGAAATAAAATCAGGAGGAAGCCCTGTGACAGAAAGAATTACCCCAGGACCCCAAGTAATCTCCTCATCTAAGAAAATTGCAGGCAGAATTACCTTCCGTTTTTCTCCTTCTGGGGTTATCTCCATGTTTACCCAGGAAGGTTTCATCTCACAGTGAGCAAAGTGATTAGAATGTAAGTGCGTCTGGATAAGAGCAGCAACCAAATCCTGCGTCCCAGAAGTTTAAGGCTGTATATTTGAGAATCTGAGAATGTGTTTATACAGGTGAATTTAGTGGGTTGGCACCCATAGTAAATAATTAAAAACTGTTACCAGTACAAGCCAGAATTCTGTCTATTCCTGTAACTAGCTTGATAGCTTAATAGAGCCTGGTAGAGTACTGAATTCTTTGATACTGGCTCTATTACCTTGATTTTGATAGCAGTGCCTAAACTATCCTTTTTTGTAAATACAAAAAATATATATATTAAAATACACACTTACAGTGTGCATAGCCTATTCCAGAAAGTAGCGCCAGGTGACCTCCACTGATTCCAGACTAATCAAGAAGCACTAAAGCACATTAATAACATGCATGCGTTATGTAATTTGAACAGCCAATCAGCAGTCCAGCATGTTTTTTGGCTCACTGCTTCTGGTTTCTTTATTTCTGCTTTTACGCTACTTCTGATGTATGGTGGTGCTTTCTGTCTTCCTCCAGTCTCCAGAGGACGAGAACAGTGACAACAGCAGCGAGTGTGTGGTGTGTCTGTCAGACCTGCGCGACACACTCATACTCCCCTGCAGGCACCTGTGTCTCTGCAATGCGTGTGCTGACACACTGCGTTACCAGGCCAACAACTGCCCTATCTGCCGACTGCGTGAGTGTCTCATTAATCAATGCATAAATTGATGTGTCCCTGTGTTCGGCTATTATTATCATTATCATTGAAATGAGCTTTGTAATGTTTCAGAGAATAATAACGTACAGCAGACAGAGCCAAGCCAGTGCCCTGAAGGGATGAGTGATCATGAGTGATTTCCTCTCGCTGTGATACTTTTATTTATTTATCTTTTGTTTTAATTAGATGAGGTTGTAACAAGTAGCAGCAGTAGACACGTGCAGGGCCTCTTGTGTAATTGACCTTTTGGAAAACAGAGACACCTGCTGGACAGAATAGAACATTATTTGGTGTAGTTTAGCCTGCAGCATGTGAGTTAAAAAGATTTAAGCAGCCCCTTTTAAAATAGCAATGGGACATTCAGTATGTGGCAATAACCCACGTAAAAGGCTCAGTATTATGATTTTATTGACATTAAAACTGTTTACTTACTATGTCTTAGAAATGCCATTTAGATTGCCATTGAGAGTTCGTTCTCTGTGTGTGTATATATATAAATATGTTGCTAAAACTGGAGAATGCTTTAATTAATTACCATTTCCAAAATACACCTACACTATATAGAAAAAAAAGTATTGGGACACCTGCTTATTCACTGTTTCTTCAGAAATCAAGGGTATTAAATAGAGTGTGTCCTGCTTTTGTCAGAGTAACTGTCTCTACTGTCCAGGGAAGGCTTTCTACTGGATTTTGAAACACTGCTGTGATGATTTGATTGCATTCATTGGCAACTGCATCAGCGAGGTCAGGATGTTGGACGATAAACACCCCACCTCATCACCAACTCCCCAAATCTTCCAATAAGATTTTGATGGAGAACCAACCACCATTGCATAGAACATTGCTCCACTGCTCTACAGCTCAATGATGGGGGGCTTTATACCCACTAACCCACGACTGGCATTAGGCATGCTGCCAATAATTTCATATTTATATTTATGTCCACAAACATTTGGACATATGGTGTATATACACCTGCTTGTATGTTTCCAGAATCACAGGGTTGGGCATCTTCAGCTTTTTCACAGACCGTGTAATTTTTGCTTCCAGAATTTGCTGCTATTTAGTTGCATTGATTCTTCCTTGTAACGGTAAAATCTTCTGTGTGCCCAAAGCATGGTAAGTTTACCCCTGTGAGTTTTTTTATTAAACCCAGCACTATTGTTTTTCTAAACATACCTCATACACAACGTATTGTGACCAAAACCTTCAGAAAGTTTTCTTCTGATGATTCTTGCATGGAGGTCAGGTGTCGCTGCACAGTAGAACAGTGCACCACCACCCCAGAGTCTGCTAAAGACCCTTCCTGAACTGTTCCTACTGTGCATCTCTCTTAGAACGTTTTCTTCATGCCTGCCAATTGTTTAGACAAGGGGGGATTCCCAATGCAAAGTACATGCTTGGTAGGACTGATTTGGCAAGTTGGACTCACCGTACTCCCGAGGATGGGAGGGCGGTATTCTTCACAGTATTTCTGCATTTGGAGCGGCATATTTGGCAGAGCTAGGTCCACACAAGTCACACCCTGATGTATCCTTGATAACACGGCTACAACTGATGCCATTTCACGGTATCAAGTCCGCAGAAACACAAGCACAGACAAGAACGCAGTTTAAGAATCGGCCAAGGTTTGAAGAGTCATAGTATTTTTAAAGCTTTCAAATTTGCATCACCTGACCTTACCTAACAAAGCTCTAACAGTCTAATTAAGGCCAGAAAACTTATGCGAGGGCTTAAATCTCTTGGGTTGCTCAAATCTTTTCATGGTGCTCCTTTCCTTTTTCTTTACTCTAAAAGTGTACAAAACAACACAGGTCATGTGTAGAATGTTAGACAGGAAGAATTACAGTAGATTTCTTTTTTTTTTGCCCTGAATTATTATATATACATGACATGACACAACATCCACAGAGAATTTGACCTCTGTTTAATGTTATCCAAAGGACTGAGTGTCTGTTTAGGCTATTTAGACATGAGCTTAAAGCCTGATATTCTGTGCAAAATATGCAAGACACTGAATAGCTACAGCCATGGCCAAAGATATTGGCAAAGATGTTGGCATCCTCAACCTAATATTTATTTATATTAATTAATATTCTCTCAGCTGCTGTTTTGAGATGCCCTGTAGGATTTAGATTTTTGGCCACTTCAGAAATTGCTGATGCTTTACTGGGTATCTTTCTGAAGTAAGCTTTGGGTCATTGTCCTGCTGAAAGACCCATGACCTCTGACAAAGACCTAGCTTTCTGACACGGGCCTCTATAAAGCATTTGTAATTGTGACAAATTTCTGGGAGAAGCGGTGCATTTTCTGAAAGAAGTGCAGGGGTGCCAGTGTTTCGGCCATGAGTATATCCTGTAAAGCGGTGCAGTGTACTGAATTTGAAAACAAAATAACCAGCTGTTAATAATAGGGATGCACTGATCCGACTTTTTCTGTTCCGACACAGATATGGATACATAAACTTTGCATATTGGGAATTTAAATCTGGAATATTTGGATATTTAGTGACAAAAACATGTAATCAGTAGTTTTGGACACTTTTGTTTGGTCGTGTCTGCCTGCATGTGTGCCTGTGTGTGTGTGTGAGAGAGATCCCCTGCTTGGCCCCCCTCCCTGTTCTTCTCTTGAGTAGAAAGCAGGCTGCTGAAGACCATGTGTGTGGATTTTAGCTGTTTTTCCAAGCTGGATTACTCACCGATAGTTGATAACAGGTCGACGGCAGGCTTGATGTTTGCTATGATCTGTGTATCATGTATGTAGGTTACTCTGCTTCTGAGTTATGAAGCCTAGAATACCGGTGGTGCGGGAATCTGGTTTAGTGAATGGATCGGTCCCATGGATCCAGCTAATGTTGATATCCAATCCTAGTATTGGATCGGTGCATCCCTAGTTAATAATCTTAATCTTAATAATTTTAATGATTAGTTTTATAAAAAACTGTATTTTAATGAATACAGTTAAGCAATTCAGAAACAAAGCCCTAACAGCACACTTAAGTATTACTAATCTTCATGTCAGTGCATCCCTATAAAGAAGAAATGACAGGATGAGGGTGAGATGTGAGTGAGTGGGCCTTGTCTGTGCCTGCTCTTCCTTTTAAGAGCATTAAGAACACCTTTTAAAAGCGTCCTTTTGTTGCTAAAATAAAGGTGCTAGCGCTTGTGAAGTGTCTGCTTATGAAGACGCAACACCTGCGTCTGCTTTATTTGTAGCACAGTAATCAGGGTTGTGTTTTACTTAACTGGCTTTTTCTCTTCATCTTTAGCCTTTCGTGCGCTGCTGCAGATCCGTGCAGTGAGGAAGAAACAGGCTGGCATGCTGTCTTCCGTCTCCTTCAGTCCAGTGCTCTCTCAGAGCTCAGACCACACAGAGAATACGGTACATAATACACACACATACATGTTCGAGGTCAAATAGATCAGCACATCTGTGCCAGTTTTTGAGGAAACATTTGCGTTTGAGTGTAGTATATGTGTATATAAGCCTAACATTAGCACCACCTACCTAATATTTAGTTGTTCCCTTTTACGCCACCACAAGATTTTGGAACATTTGATTGCATTCAGCGACAAAAGCATTAGTGAGGTCAGAATGTTGGATGATCACCAGCCCACCTCATCCACAACTCCCCAACTCATCCTAAAAGTATTGGATGGAGGACCAACCATCATTCCAGAGAACACAGTTCCACTGCTCCACAGCTCAATGCTGGGGAGCTCTATACCTCTCTATTCCACACCTGGCATCAGGCATGCTGCAAATAGATCCATGTTTATCTCTAGTTATCTCTCTGGTTATACCCCAGAGAGTCTTATTCCATTGGCAGTAACTCTCTACAGGGGCTAGACAAGCTATGTGTGTGTACACCTGCACATGTGTGTCAGCAATGGGTGCAACTTAAACAAGTAGCTAAATGCATACATTAGAAGGGGTGTCCACAAACATTTGGACATATTGTGTATCTCACATTACCAGGTCATTTTTATCTCATGCAAATTGGCCTTACGTTCAGTGGAAAGCACCCTAAATTTGATTTGACTTCGGCGTAGAGTATTGATACATGTTGTGTTTGGAAGTCAGGGTTTTGGCCCGGTTCATCTTTCAACCTCCTATATCTCCAGAACTCTGAGAACATTCCTCCAGGATACGAGCCAGTGTCCCTGCTGGAGGCTCTGAACGGAGTGCAGGCTGTGCCTTCCGCAATCCCTTCAGCCCCTCTCTACGAAGAGATCCGGTTTTCAGGTGAAGTAGGTGACTCACTGAACCTGAGCAGACGACAGCAAAGCATGGTGGAGCACAGCACAGACCCAGCAGCGCTGAAAAGCAAAGGAAGCAAGTCACCTGATGGGTAAGATCACCTAAAACATGTTAAATATAGCAATAACAGAAATTAGTGTGCTAATTTGGTACACTAGGTAGAGATGTGCACTTTTTATGGCTGGATGGAAAGGTCTAGTCATTTACTCACAGCAGTCCAAACCAGTGTTGAACTGTGGAGAGAAAAAAAGGGAATGTCTACAGTAGGTTTAAAATGTGCTGAATATAAAATGTAACAATGGAAGAAAATGTCCCCAAAATGTCAATTTTTGTTTTAATATTTATGGTTGCATTTACTTATTTTCTAAAATGTACTTACATAAACGATCATTTAAAAGTTAAATTAGTATATTAAATATTATTATTATTTAATATTAGTATATTAAAACAATATACTAATATTATTATCATTATGCTAATATATTATATTATATGTTTGTAAAATTATATTAGTAAACACATTTGAATGTGTTAGTAGGAGAGCCCTGTGCTCTTTACAGCTTTTAAAAAAAGTTGTAGGAAAATATATTTTTTATGTGTCTAGAATAATAATCAAACTCTAGATGTTTTTAACTGATAACTGATAAATATTATTATTATTATTATTTATTATTTGTTTTATTTATTTATTAGTTTAGTTTAGTTTTTTTTTTTTGTTTATTTATTAATGACTATTGGTTTTACAGTCTCTTACACAAACATGCACATCACTCTTGTAAGAATTCATCAGTAAATATCATCACAAAAAAAAGGATGGGGTGTGGGCCATTTATCAAATTTACATCTACATTATAATATTTTTAAAACATGAAATTATTAATTAAATGTATTACCTTTTTAAAATCATTATTTAATAGAAAATAACAAATGTGGATGTGGATTAATGTGACGAGCGACTTCAGAGCTTTAAAGTGGTGCTGTGTACTGCGTGATCTTGCCACATATTGAATTGCTTTGAAATGCCTGTATCTGCTGTGGTTCCTCTGTAGGTCGGTACGCTCTCCATCATCTCCCATCCAGGAGGAGGAGGATGAGGAGAGACTGTCTGACCTTTCTGACACCCAGCCTCGCTCTGTGCTGCCCTACAGTCCAGCACCCACTGAGGTCTGACCGCACTACCCTGCCAACTCACACCATCACACTTTTCTTACACACGTTTATTTATAACTTCTTGTTTCAGTGTGGAATAGGGATGCAAATCTCTGACTTCACAATGCCAGGATATGAGTTGATTTGTCGTATATTTCATTTTTTTATTTAATAAGGCAAAAAAGAACCAGAAGTGGTACATTTTAAAGATATCATATAGTCAGCTCTATTACTAGGACATATGTATGATGGTTATGTATGATTTCATTCTGAGAGGTTTTCGCAGGCTATACTGTATTTTGCTGTTTTTATAGGATATTTATATATAAGAAAACTCTCTAAAAGGTGTTTTTCTATTTATGGATTTAGATTTATCTGATGGTTTTACAGTGGTAGTTCTGAGATCAGTGGCTCTGTTTAAAACTCTTAATTCAGTGGAATCAGTAAACTCACAGCTGCTGTCTCCTCTAAAGTTGTTTTGTATTCCTCCACCCCTTCAGGCTACAGTCGATGGGGAAGCCTCTGAACCTGGCTCTCCAAACACCGGTAATTTTACACTGTCCCAGTCATGTCCTAGTGGAATTGTGTGTTAACAGCAAGACGTGAAAGACTCATACGGATATGTCCACTGCATGTAAATTCGCAATCTGAAATTTCGCCTCCAATAATTTTCAACAGGTAGTAGCGAAAAAATGCCTGAGGGATTGTGGGATAGCTGTAAATTGACATCAATATTTTAACCACATTTACATTTGAATTTAATGTAAATGTGTTTAATGTAAAAGTCATTGTGGAGACCACAATACTTGGCAGACTATAATATAGAATTCTTAATAATAAAAATATATAATAATTCATAACAACAAAGGCTTTTTTAGAACCACGTTTTAGAAAGAAGTCTGCTTGAGCAAATTCTTTATTTATTTGCAATCCATGACTTCATGATTGATGAGGTGCTGGTGAAGGGAGGCACAAAAATAATTGATGATGGTTCTGACCTTGTAGCTCCAAACAAAAACCTGTAGTCCCAAACATGGGATACCTCACCAGTGTCTCGAGTATGGAAAGGAGATAATTGCATTACTTCTTGTTGTTTGGCTGAACCTTCACTTTCACAAACTCCTAACATAGCCGATACGCAGTGTGTAAGAGCCTCTCTGCTGTGTGCTGTAGGTTCAGAGAGCAGAACTCTGGGCGTGTCTGTGAGTGAGATCTTGCAGGACTGTCACAGTGCCCGCAGCAGCCTGAGTCGCACCGAGAGTGACCCCTCAGCTGACCTGGCCCTGCCTGGTGAGTGGACACTACCTTATTTTTGCAGTTTACACACACTGTACTTTCAGTGCATGGTCTTTAAGCTTTACACATACTGCCACCTTCAGCCTCTAACATTTTCTGATCACTGCAGATTAGCACCTCTCAGCTGCTCTCTGTGTCTACATGCGGACAGAGCAGTAAACTGGACTGTTCAAGATGTGTCCAGTCGTCTTTCCAGTGTCATTCTTTACAGCCTGTTATATGAAGCCTGCTGTTTCTGCTAGTGGTCTCTAATAGGCATTTACTGGCTCTCATTTTCCTTTTCCTTTTCGCTGCTAATACTTAGCGCAGCAGTTGTGCAAAAATATATAAAGTGTACACAATCTGTACATGATCCGTCAAGGCATGTCTGGAGCTATGTGTCTACTGTGGCTAACAATAGTGATGTCCCTATCCCTGATCCAATCTGAGTACCTTGTTCTCTGAGTATCAACTGATACCGATTCGATCAAATCTTTATGTTCCTATAAACAATCCAGCCACACAGTTTATATATTATGACTTTGGACTTTATGGTTTAATAATCCAGACAGACTGACCTCCCTGATCGGCTCCCGTGTACTTCAAAACACAAATAATAAAAAGAAACGAATCACACTGCTTTTTAACCTTCAGAAAACGCTCCTCTCTGCTGTGGGCTTTGAATTATGTCTGTTAATGGTACCTAGAGGATGGCCTGAGGACGCTCTGCTTGAACACAGCGGTAAAAACAAAGGATCGGAACTGGATCAAGCTTCAGCAGATGCCTGGTCCATTCATATATGCCTCAGTGCCATCAGTATATCCCTAGCTAACAAGTAATGGAAGCTTATGTACACCAGTTGACATTGTATATACATGTTGTCCTACTCCAAGCTCTATAGGCTTAAAAGCCAACTACCAATCAAGTAAATCAGGTGATGTGCATCTCTGTAATGAGAAGGGGTGTGGTCTAATGACATCAACACCCTATATAAGGTGTGCTTAATTATTAGGCAACTTCCTTTCCTTTGGCAAAATGGGTCAGAAGAGAGATTTGACGGACTCTGAAAAGTCAAAAATTGTGAGATGTCTTGCAGAGGGATGCAGCAGTCTTGAAATTGCTTGAAACTTTTTTCATGGCAAATAGCCAACAGGGTCGCAAGAAACGTGTTGGAAAAAAGGCGCAAAATAACTGCCCATGAATTGAGGAAAATCAAGCGTGAAGCTGCCAAGATGCCATTTGCCACCAGTTTTGCCATATTTCAGAGCTGCAACGTTACTGGAGTATCAAAAAGCACAAGGTGTGCGATACTCAGGGACATGGCCAAGGTAAGGAAGGCTGAAAAACGACCACCTTTGAACAAGAAACATAAGATAAAACGTCAAGATTGGGCCAAGAAATATCTTAAGGTTTTATGGACTGATGAAATGCGAGTGACTCTTGATGGGCCAGATGGATGGGCCCGAGGCTGGATCGGTAAAGGGCAGAGAGCTCCACTCCGACTCAGACGCCAGCAAGGTGGAGGTGGGGTACTGGTATGGGCTGGTATCATCAAAGATGAAATTGTGGGACCTTTTCGGGTTGAGGATAGAGTAAAGCTCAACTCCCAGACCTACTGCCAGTTTCTGGAAGACACCTTCTTCAAGCAGTGGTACAGAAAGAAGTCAGTATCGTTCAAGAAAACATGATTTTCATGCAGGACAATGCTCCATCACATGCATTCAAATACTCCACAGCGTGGCTGGCCAGTAAGGGTGAATTCTGTCTAAATGAATTCTGTCACAGTACGTGCCCAAATGTTTGTGGACACCCCTTTTCAATAATGCATTCACTAGCAGTAAAGTGCACCTATTGCTGGCACAAACTGTTCAAACATACACATGGCTTGTATAACCTCAAGAAAAAGCATATTGGCATGGGATGTTTTGCTGGAACTGCACATGAGCCCAAGGTCACCATCCCCAATGCACAGCATTTGGCCGTGGTATTAATGGTAAAATTGCATTCTCTGGAGTGATGGGGCTCCATCCAGTATCTCTGAGATGAGAATTTATAATCCAGAACTAATCATCCAACATCAGTACCTGACCTCTCTAATGCTCTTTCTGGTTATTTGCAGTAGGGTTTCACTTATTTCGTGGAAAGTTTTCCCCTGAAGAGGAGACACTGTTAGTGGAGCAGATGGGGTTCTATCTCCTTTTTAAAACCCTTTATGTGGGAAGAAACCTGGATGTCTACATATAGTGCTTTAAAGGAATCTTTGATTTCTGAGGATTACCAAGGACGATAGCTTCAGCACCTGCCTATTGGCTATTATAAAGAGCAAACAGGGCCAAAGGTTATAAAATGAGGAGAAACTTCGCTTTAAAACACACTTATGCTGTTTGGCTGAAGATGGCTTTGACCTATTTTCACAGTCTGATGCTTGTGTGCTTCTGTTCTGCCATGTCTCCTAACTTTTCCTCTGTTAATCTGACCTGCCCTTACTCTCAACTTGCTCAGCCTCTGAGTCCTGGTCTACTGCTGTTGAGGAATGTTGACGATGGTAGGTGTATCACTGCTGATTTCTGCTGTTTTCAGTAGGCGTACAAATATGAACCAATGTTAAGTCTTAAGCAGCTGTTCTTAGTCGCAATGTACTGTCTCACTCCAATCCTCTGTTTAGGTTCATCTGGGTCCATTGAAAGTCTGAAGAGCCAGAGCACCAGCAGCTCCAGCCAACCTCTGCTCTGCCTCCCCAGCAGCCTACACGTGGAGGACGAGCGCCTCAGCCCATAGCAGCAGCCAGCGTGCTTTCCTCTGCTTTCATTAGCACTCTTTCTCTTATTTGGAGTTTATCTCTAAGCTTCATCAGCCTTCAGTCAAGAGTGTCTCGCTCGGAAATGCCGTAACATACCACAATCATTAATGCCCGTCAATTAGGCAGTTAAATGTAAGAGGGTGTGCATCGGCTGTGATTTGCTCACAGTAGACAAATCTCAGCCTAAGAGGTGTTCTACTGCTTTTATACAGCCGCTTTGCAAAGTGGAAAAGGAAAGAAAACTAAAACCAAGAGGCCACAAAACATAACCATGTTTAATATCAGCAGTATCTTCTGCCTAAATAGGCGACCATTGTAGTTGTTTAGCAACCAGTGGTCTGTGTAATGATTTAGTTATGGTGAAAAGCTGTGCTTTTTATCAGATATAATGCCATGGGTAGAATCCATTTCACCAGTCGTACTGCATGGCTGGAAATCATTTCTACTGAACCCCTCCATAGATCAGTGCCTCTGTGATGGGCTGCAAATGTTTCGGCTGCATTGGCTGCCCCTAAATCGTCCTGCCAGAATCTTCGGTGTCCTCCAGACCAAGAGCCACTGGTAGACATGATTCATAGTGCTTGAATCCATAGGTCTTGGGTATTGCGGATTTTCCATTTACCTGCACTGGGTGTCAGGTGTGAAGAAAGCACTGGAAATATGCAGAAGCAGACTGGAGTCAGAGTAAGGTTAATAGACAAGACACTCGAATCAGAAGGAGATTACAGTTTCGAGTGTGAAGGAGGGCTTGTTTACACCTTGCATAAGCTTGCGTTCCGTGTCTGGATCATATCTGGAGAGCCAAATTGAGCCATGAATGTCACAGTTCTTTTGTACAGTAATCATCTTTAATATCATTTGGTACATAAGTTTTAACTTTGAGGGGTTCCAAAAACAACACAGGTTCAAAATGATCTATACAAGGGAGGGGAACTCGAAAAACTTGGGTTGGAGTTCTGGGTGACTTCAGCTCATAAAACATAAAGCCAGAAGACCCTCCAACCCCCTACCCCCACTGAGTAAAGGCTGGAGTTGGGGTGGTGGGGTGCAAATTTTTGCCACAAGAAGGTGAGGGAAGAGGAGCGTATCATGAGGCAGGAGGAGTTTGGGCGTGGTCCTTCTCCCAAACTTTAACTCCATTCCAATGTCCCTTAGCAAGTTGCACCTTGACCAGACTTTTGAAAGACTTTCTTAGTCTCAACAAGCTTCTGACAGAATTCTGGTTGGACTTTTAAGCACAGTCCACATATTTTTGATAGGGTTAAGTTCCAAAAGCTTAATGTCAACCTGCGTCATCCATTACATTCCATTGTTCTGTTGGAACGTCCAAATGGGTTCCAACTGTCCAGTTGTCCAGCTCATGGTTTGAGGCTAAGCTGAAGAATTCTGAGGTAGGCCTTCCTCTTCATCATTATCCACTTTAAGCAATGCACTAAGCAAAACGGGCCCGTAGCATTATGCTACCACCACCATGCTTAAGAGCTAGTACTTAGTACTAAGTAATAGTCTTAGTAGTAATCCTGGGGTTGAATGCTTCACCTTAACCCCTCCAAAAGTGCATCAACACATATTCTGTTTCTCATCTGTCACTACTGTTTTGGACTAAACTGTTTAAAACAGGCAGTGAATCGTCTGCATCGGAGCAGAAAGGAGCACCCTTTATTTTTCTGCATTTTGTAGCACCACTTACTGCCCGTGTGGTTTTTGGACGAATGGGCGAGGTGAAGAATGGCGGTAAAGGATTGTGGCTGGTTTCACCAAAACAGAGCACCTGCCATTCTTTCACATACGCCGGCAGACAGGGAAACGTGTGGCGCTGATGTAATTGTATGATATAGAAAACACATTCCATTTACACTGGCATTCAAGATCCATCGCTGACCACCTCCGAATGTGGTTTTGGTAATCCGATCATAATCCGATCACAATGCATGCTGGGCGTGTTTACACTAGGCTTCTCATGTCATGTGTAGAAACCTGAACATGATCCGCTCATCGAAAACACTTGTTGATGCAAGGTGTGAACAGCTTAGATGGCTCTAGAGTATTCACTAGTGGGTGTGAACAAATCCGTTGTTCAGCGGCTGCTGACGGAAATGCATAAAGCCGGTACCTGGCTAGATTCCCCCATGCACTGAAGTTTAGACCCATAGTGTATTTTCTCTTGTCCAAATACTTTTGCAGGAATGTTCTGTATGCATATGTTGGACATCATGTCAGGCCCTCACATAAATACACCTATATATATATATATATATATATATATATATATATATATACAGTCCTTAAATTGGCCATTCTCTCCAGGTACTTCCTCTCTGCTGGAGCACTTTTTTGGGGTCTAATTTAATGCAACAAGTGAAAATCCCTGCTGACCAATAGGGAACTCTTTATGCTTTAACTCTTCAGAACTCTTACAACTGACTCCTCTTATATTGCAGTGATTATTTTAATCTGATATCAGACAGTTATTTCCAGTTGTTGTTTTCTTTTTGCCATGGCAGTGCAATCAATGTAAGGTCCAGTCAGTTTCACACACGTATGCCTTTCGTTTTTTTAAGCAAGCCTCCTCTTTCTGGTCTGTGACTGAATCCTTCATTATTATTTCATGTGTATTGTCAGTTGAACACTAGGTAAAGTATCAGTCTGTAACGCATCAGTTACGCAAGTATTTGTGGAATTTATGTCTGATCTGTTTGTGCCTTATATGGCTGTCCCTTCCTCTGGTCTCCGAAATGTGCAAGATGGGAAGCTGTAAGCACTTCTTAAAGCTTTAATTAGCCAGTTGAAAATGGGTTTCCTTTACATACATAAGGATGGAGACTAGGCCTAGTCCCAGATTGGAACACATTTGTGAGCAGAAATGATTTGACTGAATGTGACGTGTGTTGATACTTCAACTTGTTCTCTGTCCAAACGCCAGCCTGGATCGATATATCTGTCGCTTTTTAGTGATTCACTGCTGCTAGCCTCTGTAAAAGTATTGTATATTTGTATGTAGATGAATCGTTTTATCATAAAGTGCTGCACCCAATTACATCTCATTGCTCTTTTCTTTGAGGCACTGAAAGTGCAGTTAGATGAGAATGCAGAATGTAGCCCAGTAGGTTACAAAAATATGATTACAGTAAAATTACTGCAAAACTATTCAGTCCGCTGAAAAGGTGTTCGCTTCACCTGGATTACAAACGAAGAATTTCAAACCATGCAAACCACTCTGCTCTTAGAGTGCATGTTCAGAGCCAAAACTGATATGACCAAGCAGGTGCGTTTTTATGAAATATTGAATACTTTATATATTTTAGCAATATTTTACCAGGAGAAACCAGGTGTTCTGTGGTCATTGTTCTTTGCTTACACCTGCAAAAAATGATAGAAAATATAATTGAATATTTTGGTTGCTATGGTTTTGCTAGGTGGTGGTTAGGTGGTTGTATTGGTGTTGCTAGGTGGTTTCTAATCTATCCATGTTAAATTTAATATACGTTGGATATGCGGGTGCCGGGTATGCAGAGCTTTCCTCCAGACGCGTTGGTCAGCCGGTGATGTTGCATCGGCAGCAGTTTGTAAAATGACCGCCCTCACTAGTGTAGGGGGCATTGCTCACAATGGGGGGAGGTTTAGTACTTACAGGTTGGGTAATTGGCAGTCCAAATTGGGGAGGAAATGGGCAAAAAATGTCAGACCCCCTTTAAAGTGTTATGTTGATGCTAAGTGGTTTCTAGGTGGTTGCTGTGGTATTCCAGGTAGTTGCTATGGTGTTGCTAGGTGTTTGCTAGTATAATAGTATCCACTATAAATAAAATATTATAATTGGTTTTAAATTACATTAACATTTACATCAGTTGTCCAGCTTGGACATTTAAATGTTTAAGAGTCTTCCAGGAATGTTTTGTGTGAAATGCCTCACTCAGGAAAACCCTCCCAACTCCATATAGTTCACAGTGCTGGAGACTGGAACCCGACTAAAGGCTTCATTGTCTCTAAAATGTGTAGCACAGTTATTACATGTTTAAAACGTGTTCTTGGTGGGGAGGTACATGCTTGGTGTTTCAGAGAAACAACATTACTTGTGAACACACGGATGATTGTGTGTCCCCTATAACGGTAGGTACAGTTGGGTCCATAAGTATTTAGACAGTAAGCATCTGAGGAACGCTCAACGTGGGGTGATGCAAGTGAAGGAGGCCATCATTAGACTAAAAAACCAAACAAATCTATCAGATAAAGATCAGAAAGTTTATAAGTGCTCAAATCCGCAATTTGGTCTCCAAATCTCCAAAGAAGGGATACACTGACAAGTTCAGCAACCCCAAAAGACCCGAAAGACCATAGAAGACACCAAAAGATGAATTTCCATGGTAAAGAAAAACCCCTTCACAACATCTAGTTGCATCAAGGAAAGGAAGGGTTCAAGATCCCAAGCGTACCATGTCATCTGTCAAACATGGTGGAGGCACTGTAATGCTATGAGCATGTGTAGCTGCCAGTGGGTCTGGGTCACTGGTGTTTGTTGATGATTTGACTGCTGGTGAATTTCTGAAGTGTACAGAGGTAAACTTTCTAATGTTCAGCCAAACGCTGCTAACCCGAAAGGACGGTGCAGATGAAGTACACATGAGTAATGAATCCAACATCTGACCTCAACTCAACTGAGCAGCTTTTCACTTACAGAAAGCCCCTCAAACAAGCGGCCACTGTAATAAGCCTGGCAAAGGATCCTCAGGGAAGAACACTCAGCATTTGCTGATATCCATGGTTTCCAGACTGTCCAGTAATTGTGAAATGCAGTGACGATGCTTCATCTCCATTGTGGTGGTGGTCTACAGCAGAGTGCAATGACCCTGTACTGCCACACGGGGGCTCCCTAACATTAGCTCCGAGTGGAAATGCGTTAAATAAGCACGCGTATAAAGTTTACGTAGCCTAACGTCCACTTACGCAAGATTATGTCAGAGAATGGCGAGTGTGTGTGAGTGTGTGTGTGTAATGTAACGAGTTAAAGCGCGTGCTGAGGCGGGACCAGTGGCGCGCGGGTGCAGCCCCAACTTTAGCGCCTTTCTCTCAGTGTTGGCGCGCGACAGCTCCGCAACCAGCACTGTCCGGAAGCGGGAAACTCTACCTCACAACACACACACACACACCTTCAACTGCCCTCAACCACACACACACCTTTAACGGACACGTACCAAACCCCCAACATGGGGTTAGTAGTAAACAGTGGTGGTCCACGTTTCAGGCCTCCCCCATTTATTTATTTGTTTGTTTGTTTGTTTATTGGTTGTTTGTTGTTTACCCTCTAAGCGTACTCACAGTCACACTCACACTCCTACACTATGGAGGTTCCTGAGGACCAGAGTGATGAAGAGTGTCAGGGCTGACCTTGCCTTAGTGTTAGCCGAGATGGGAGGGTTGGAAAGAGGGGAGGGGGAGGGGGGGGGTTGTGGTAAAGACACGCCCCTCAGTGTGTCTCCACCAGACTGCGCTACGTGACACTGGAGCCAATCAGAGCGCGCCTGGCTTTAAAGGGCTGTTAAGAGGCAGTAAAGCCTCCTCCAGTCCGCCTCGCTCCCTCACTCCGTGCACCGTGACATTTGGGATGCAGTTCGCCTAAAGGTGGATCTTAATCTTTGCTCTTTTCACATGAGAATGGAGTGATCGTAGAGTACAGCCTGTGAGTGCACTTGTTGCTCTGCCTCCTCCTCCTCCTCCTCCTCCTGCTGCTGAGACTCATCCAGGGACGCAGGCTCTCCATCCACTGCGTTTACTCCACAGCCAAGGTAAGACACGCACTCATTAGCCTTGTTTTGGACATTTTCAGCTTCATGGCTGTAAATAGGCTTGAATGAACCCTAATGAACCTGTTTAAGCTTTCTGATGTTTTTAGTCTTTGCTGCTCTTTGCATTTTCTTTCTCTCTGTGGGGTGGATTCAGGTGTAAAGGGGCATCAGGTTAATCTGGGCAGTGTTTTTAAGCTTATATGGGCCAAGCATGACAAACCTGTTATTGAAGTGGATTTTATTTACATTAGTGTATTTTACAGTGTTTGCTTTTGCATATTTAAAAAGTATACAGTAGTGAGAGGCACCTAAGACTAGAATAAACAGGTGTCCCCTGTTGTCTGGAGGCCCAGAATAGCTAAAGCTGACTTACTGTGGACATCTTTTCTAGGTGTCTCTGAATACGGATGTGGATCTGGGGTAGTGGGTTAGGTTTTATGGGGGCAATCATGTGAATTTCTGCATGATCAAGCCTTTAAGTTATTCAGTTTTCATTAAAAATGACTTTGGCGGTTTAATATATGAACTTTAATGAAATGTATAGTATTTTAATTCACTTATTTAGAGTTTACTTCAGAATATCTGCATAATTTAGATTCAAATAAAAGTAAATAGATGTGATGTGGTTAAATTCAGAGACACTTATCGACGTGGTATTGGTTCCAATGGTTCAAGGCCTACAGCACAAATATAGTCATTGTATAGTCATTCACTATCCAAACCCACTGGAGACACGAGTCTGACTGTTTATACTTAATGTTGATGGTAGTATAAAATATATATGGATATATATAACATAACATAACATAAGGGACTATTTTGCCATACACCCTGCATGTATCCCTCCACCCCAATTATATTGAAAAAAATAATAATGTTGGGATTAAATATTGTCCCTAACGTTCTCTCTCTAACTTCCACGTCTTTTTTTTTCAGGTGTCCCACCACAAAAATCCCCCAAGAGGTGTTCGGAACAGGCCGCGTCTCCTTCCAAGATGCCAGTCCTAACGAGCCCTGAGATCGCCAACAAATTCAAGGAGAAATGGATGCTGCTTCACCCAGAGGACTGCGAGAACGCAAGCGGTTCCGTCAGCTTGGACGACAGCCTGACCAGCCTGCACTGGCTTCAGAACTTCTCCATCCTCAGTGCCAACCCAGAGAGGTCGCCCAGCTTTGGCTGCCACCCGCAGCACTTCCCTCAGCCCAAGAACCTTTCAGGAGGTTCTGACTCGCCATCCAGCCCACCTGCCGGGGACACGGCGGCTATGGGCATGGCCCAGCCCCCAGGGAACCCTACGCCGGCCTGCGGAACCTATGGCCATCCACAGGCCACAGGTCTCTACGGCCACAGTGAGGAGGTCGACTACAAAACGAACCCTCACGTCAAGCCCCCTTACTCATACGCCACGCTCATCTGCATGGCCATGCAGGCCAGCAAGAAGACGAAAATCACCCTGTCCGCCATCTACAACTGGATCACAGAGAACTTCTGCTACTACAGACACGCAGAACCCAGCTGGCAGGTAACTGGAGGACCCATGCATTGCATTATTGTTGGTTATTATGATATTATCATAATATAAAAGACATTTATTCATTTTAATACATTTAATTGTGACTGGAATGTTAAAAACTCCATACTGAAGAGACAGCCTGTAGAGCCGGTTGTGTCTCATTCTGGTTTTATGGTCAAAGGATCTACATTACCCTGAATCATCTACAAAATACGACAACATCAGACCTCCTGCATCTGTCTTGTGAATAAATAACATGCACCAAGATAGCTTAGACACCAGGCTGTTGCTGTTGCTGGAGTCCACTATACCCAAAGGGCCAGAGTGTATCCTGGGGCCTGCCTCTTTAATGAGGGACCCTTAGGGGGACGGTGCTGGCAGCCCAGCACAGCTGATCATAAGAAACATGCAGTGCTGCATTACAAGAGAGCCTCATTAGGAGCATATGCTCTCCTGTACACACATCATTCCCTTCCCCCACCTTCATTAACCCCCCCCCCCCCACACACACACACACACAGTAGTCCAGTGAAACAGGATACCTCAACCTGCTGCACAATGGGATCTTCCAGAGGTCTTTATGTGTGAAGCTCGGCGGTATTGCAGATCAAATGCAACACCTTAAAAAAAAAGCTCACATAGTATTTGTGTACTGACCAGTAGACTGGTCACAGGTGGTTTAATTTCCGTCATATTTGTAGCTAGTCTGGGGTAATGTAGTTCCTTTAGCCAGAAGGACAGTATGAAGTACTACTGGCTTTACAGGTGAGACCTTTAGCATGGACTAGACTGTCCACCTGTTGTACCTGCTCAGCATGATTTAATGCTGAAAAAAAGAAAAGGTTACAAGTATTTAATGACAAATGGATCAATAGAAATGATGTACAATTATTTTAATTTAAGAGTACTTTATAAATATAAAATAATAGTTTTTTGCTTCATTTATTAAATTCCCACCTGGAACATGTGCATACAGAGTACTGTAGAACCTGCTGTATGTGGTGTGTAGACTTGCTGTAGACCGCTGATTGCTATTTCGGAATCCTATGTATTGAAGTGATTTTTTGAATATTTTATACATATATGTATTAAATACATTTAGAGAAACTACTGATGAACCAGTCATACAAATATTAGCTAACAAAATATTAAGTCTTAATGACATTCTTTGAGTAAATCTAAGAAAGAATCCTGCAAATTTCTGCAGAGTTTCCAGAAAATAGTCAAACACAGCATATAAATAGGGGAATCAAATCCAGGTCTTCCACAGGAAAGGCAATGCCGTTACCTACTATGCCAAACCAACTGAATTTTTAGAGGGTAAGCACCTCAAAGACCTGGCTAGTAAACATTTAGAATATTCTCCACAGCTTGTGGTGCTTCACATCAGTGACACTGTGTGTTCCGGTTTCCCGTGCTGTGTTACTAACAATCAAATAATGAGTAGGTGTGTAGTAGTGTAGTAGGCCCAAACTTTTGCACACGACTATATATATATATATATTGATTGACAGTACCTTTAAATCTGTAAACCAATGACATACTGTATATTCCCTAACAAACTTCCATTGTGTCTTCCAGAACTCGATTCGCCATAACCTATCCCTCAACAAGTGCTTCATGAAGGTGCCCAGGCAGAAGGACGAGCCGGGAAAGGGAGGCTTCTGGCAGATCGACCCCCAGTACGCCGACATGTTCGTCAACGGCGTGTTCAAGCGGAGGAGGATGCCCGCCACGAACTTCAGCACCCAGAGACAAAGCCGCCTGCTGTCCTCTTGCTCCTCCTATAGCCCACAGCGCAACCAGTCGACGGCAGTGGGCCACTTCCAGGAAGCCGTGGCGGGGAGCAAGCGCAAGCAGGCGTTCCCCAAGCGAGGGGCCAAGCTGGGGAGAGTGTCCCAGTCACCGCTGCTGGCCAGTGAAATCAAAAGCTCGGACGTCCTCCGAGGGGACTTCGACCTGGCTTCCGTCTTCGACGACGTCCTCGGCGGAAACGGCAGCACCTTCGAGGACCTGGACATCAACACGGCTCTGAGCTCTCTGGGCTGCGAGATGGAGGTGACCTCCCAGAACCAGCACGTGCCCAGCCACGTGCCCAAGTGGTTCGGCAGCGAGGACGAGCAGGCCTGCGCCTACTTGGAGATGAACAGCATGATGGGGTGCAGCATGGAGGACTTTCAGCAGCAGCAGCAGCATCAGCAGCAGCAGATGCAGACCCATCCACACTATTATGAAGGAATGGCACTGTTTTCAGATATCCCTCAGCAGCAGCAGCAGCAGCACCCCTGGGAGATTAAAGAGGAAGCCCAGGCCATCCCGCTGTCTCTGGACCAGGGCTACGGCCTGTGCGAAGGATTCTTCTCCGAAATGCCTCTGTGGGAGAGGGCGGAGTCGTTTCTGTGAGCGTTCCTGCGCGTTCCTCACACGCTGCTGGTCTGAAGACCTGTTGACTTTTGTTTTGCTACATTAGCATAATGAAATGGTACAACACCTGGAAAATACTATGTAATTCTTCTTTTTATTACTCCTTTTGCCTTTGTTTTGTTTCCTGAGGAATCTATGCTGAACACTGATGATCATCGTTGTTCCTGTTTTTTTTTAAAGACTCGTTGATTCATGGTTGGAGGGTTTCAGTTTCAAGATGCAGAGGATTGTTGTGGAACATATTCTAAGTAGTGGCAAATGGATTTTTGTGTAGAGCTAAACCTTTATTCCTTATAGTTCGCTCGATATTTTAGACTACGTTATAATACGAACATGTGATCCTTAAATCTTTACAAAATCAGCTATGGGAAGGAAACAAATAAGGGGGATGCAACAAGCCAAAGTGCTTTGCAGAGATATTTTTCAGAGAGAAACCCAGCACAAGCACTTTGAGGTACTGTTTAAAGTTTGGTTCCTCTGTTTTCAGCCTTATAATTTATTTGAGAACATGTGAGAAAATATGTCTCCTATCTTTCTTTCTTTCTTTCTGTTTTTTTTTTACACTTTTGTCCTTTTACACTTTTTGTTTTTTTTACATAAGCTGTTTAAATGCCATGGCCTGTTTTCTTCTGCTGATGAATTGTGAAAAGGCAATACCATATTCATGGCAAGGACTGTTTTAGAAGTGTCTTTGTATTGACTGTTTTCGAAGAATGGAATCTAACATGCAATTTAAATCAAATTATATTCTGTACTTGAATAAAAAAGGTTTGACCGTCTCTGAAAGTTGTCTTTCTGTTGTGGTTGTGCTTCAGAAAGGCCATTAAATTCCATCCCGAGCCACCAGGACCGTTAGGAGACCAGAAAACGAACATTCAGTAGTCAACAACATGTCCAACAACAAATGCACTGGATCAGTGGCCACCAACCATCCATCCATCCAACCATCCAACCCAAATCTAACATGCTTAAATCTAATCTTCTAAAGTCATGTCCCTCTTCTGAAGGCGGTAGTCAGATGGATCAAGTGTTTGGTAGATTAGGGTAGTTTGGGTCATCTCCAGAAGCTGCGTTGGTAACCTGCTCTAGATGGCTCTACTGTGATTTACAGTCAGCTTGTGGTTAAAGGGGCGAGACACAGCATTAAACAATGGGGAAGCTTTAGGGCTCTCCAGATAGGGATCAGAAGGTTGTGGGTTCAAATGATCATCTACACTCTTTAAATAAGCCAATCGTTCCTGGCTTGGAAAAACCTTTGATCAATTTTGTGGAGACTCTTTAAAATAGGCCAGCCTGTCAACTATTAAGTGCGGGTGAATCTCCTACGGCTCACGAACTCTTCTTTTTAACCGAATAGTGAGTTTTTAACATGGTATTACCATTTGTTCACCAAAGTGTCTTGTTACGCTTCAGTCTGTCCTGATCCTTGTCCAGAATGATTCCTTGTCCAGAAGCCGTTCTTGTGATTTACCGTCGGAACAGTTTGCTTATCGACAAGGAGAGTACAAAGACGCCCTGGACAAGTCTGAACAGGCCCGGCTGCCCTGAATCACATTTGGTTTGGCTTAACAAATAACCCTAACTCGGTTTGTGTTTTCCCTCGGACCTCTGCCGGCTGTGAACCTCACCCTTTATGCGAGTATTAAGGTGTTGAAGAGAGTGGGAAGAATTCGGTTGGGCAGGCTCAGGCACTGATAACATTCGCAGCATTCGCATTCATGAACATCGTGGCACAGAATCACTGGACATGCTTGCGGGCTTGTGCAGTAGGCTTTGTTCTTGGCCATTGCTTGGACTGGACTTTTGAAAGTGCAAATGAATAGAAGGAATGCTTTATTGGTTCATTTTTTCATTGTTGTTATTTATCTGCGTTTAATTGAGTCTCTACCCAAACCATACCTCCTACACTGGAAAAAATCCCGAGACCTTGAATACGTGTGAAATTCCACTGCATTTGGGGCGAAAAATAATACTTTTCACACTTAAAATCTCTTTTTAATGAAAAAGGAAAAAAAAGGAAAGCCAGGGATTATTCAATCATGTTGGCTCGGCCTCCTTCTGCTGGAGGTCACGTTGCAGGGACCCCTCCGAATCTGCGGGATAATTCGCATTCCTAGGGCGTCGGGCAGAATGTTAGCACGCTCCCGTGAGTTGAGCTAAACAATGCCATGGTCAACACATTTTGTTCCACATAAATGTGGGACGCTTGTGTCTTTTCCAAGAGCCTCATCTCTGCTTAAGCAGGAAGAAGGAACAGGGTTGCAAGTAGATCAAGGTTCAAGCCCGACTCTCTGCCTCTCTGCCTCTCGGTGGAGGTGACACGGCAGAAATGATGTTAGACTGGGATGAGGGTGGGTGAGCAGGGGCAGTCTCTGGGGAGGGCTGGGAGAACTCCTTGGCAGTGTAGATAACATTATCTCCCCAGCGGCAGGGACTCAGGGCCGTATTTACACGGGCCACAGTGGCCACTAAGGCCCAGCATGCGGACCTGTCAGCAGGAACAAGGGCCGCTGTCACGGCGGGACCACAAAAACACTGCTTTATGTCCCCTCGGGCACTGCTGGCAGCCGCTGATTACAGGTGTTATGTGGGCATGCCAGCCAGATCTCACACAGAGAGGCAGCTTTTGCTGCTTCGCAAAAACACCACAATCACTCTCTGCTTTATGATGAGGTAAGGGGAACACAACGTAAAGCCATCTCACTTCAGGGCTGGTCGATATGTTGGGTACACCACCTGGCAGAGGTTCTCCATCCTGGTCCCGGAGTACGCTTACCCTGCGGACTGCAGTGTTGGTCCTGTTCTAGCACACCTAGTTCACCTCAGGAAGGGCTTATTAATTAGTTCAGTAGATGCATCAGGTGTGCTGGGAGAAGTGGGAACTTGGAAAGGTGTTCTTTAAAGGTACAATGTCAAAATTCTGCCTGTTTTCCTGTTTATAACAGCAAAGGTGAAATGTGTTTTGGGGTCTGCCATTCGTGTTTTACAGGCCTTTTCAGACTTACATAACAGTTTGATGAGTTTGTTGTGAGCACTTTCTCCCCAAAACCTAGAAAACCCCATGCAGCCACCTCCATAGGGCACGCTTTACACGTGTATTTCAAGACAAGCTGAGAGAAACTTCTCCAAAGCAACTATAGAGATGCTATTCTCACTATCATGGGTCAGTGGAACATCAACCTGGTTTTGGAGCTATTATTTTAAGGTAAAAATGTTACATACTGCTGCTTTAATTACACGTTTCAGATATGAGACACTTGAATATTTAGCAGAAGAAAATGAATGCCCAGAAACAAACACAGAACCAAAAAGGTGAGGGATTCTTACGATAAGGAAAACTAAAGGAGAACTGAGCTCCAAAATATTTGTTTGTCTTTTCCTTTAAACGACTAAATGGGGGCACGAGTGACCTCCACACTCTTGGCATCCAAGGACACATATTTTGCTGGAATTCGTCTCACAACACAGCAAGGTTACATTTCTATATGTGCTTCTTGCTTTCCCTGTCAGGGAGAGTGAAGCATAGATCCTGTAAAGTTGTTAGTCAGACTTCAGAGAGCCTGTGTTGAAAGGCGTCGGATATTGAAGCTTTGTCCTTATCTCATTTAGAGCTTGACTAAACCACACAAGCCCTTTCATTTGGGGCTGGGAATGACTGGTGGACACCCACAGGACCAGGTTAAAGGGCAAAGGTAATTTAGCAGACTCTTCTTTTAGAGAGCCATGCTGGGAGAGTGAGATTTGATGTATATCAGATAAAAACGTTGTTTATGTCCCTTGCCTCTTTTACTGGCCATGTGTAAAGTGTGACAGCACCATGCCTGGTTTCCTGAAAAGACTGGGAATTAGGTCAGATATGCCTTTGAAAGGGAATTCTAGAATGACAATGCTTTTAGGTGGGATCTGGTCAGTTGTTTGTGTCATTTACACAGGCTTCTATTATTAGCCAAATCAACAATTTTGCACATTCTTAAAACGGAATAATGGAAGAACATGGAAGACAACTAAAGTAGATGATCACCCAATTTTTTCCTTGGTGAAGAAAAGCCCATTTACAACATTTAGTCAAATCCAGAGCACTCTCAAGGAGGTGCCATATCATTGCCGAAGTCAACAATCCAGAGATGTGTTCAATAAAGTAAATACAGAGAATTTAACCACAAGAAGCAAACTATTGGGAACAGAATCTGAAACAGATCTGCAACAAAATGCATTGGACACATGAAATTAAAGTGACAAAACCACATCATCTGTCAAACATGGTGGAGGCACTGTTGTGGCATGAGCATTTAGGGCTGCTGATGAAACTGGGTCACTGGTGTTTACTGATGGTTGCGACTGCTGACAGAAGTAGCAGGAGGAATTCAACAGTATATAGAGCTATAGTTTCTACTCAGGTTTGGTCAAATGCCCATACTTATTTAATAGCTAAGTCAGTCACCTGACCTAAACAAGTTTGTACTCACTGAAGACAAAGCTAAAGTCGAAAGAAAGACCCAAACGGACAGCCAGGTCTGGCAATGCATCTCAAGAAGGGAAACTTGGAATTGGTGATGTCCGTGGGTTCCAGACTTCAGGCTGTTACCAAGTATTAAAAACACTCATTATATTTGGGAAGCCCAACTGGGTCCCAGTAACAGCACATACAAGCCCACCTGGAACCCACCTATCCCACATCCCACCCATGTTGACCCAACATGAGCACATTGGCTGGGCTGTGATTAAGTTATCTTTTCTTCTACGAACATTTTTGAATGACTATAATAAAAACAAAGGTGCTGCTAATGGCTCTTTGCTTTCATTCTTCACACTCATTCATCTCTATTACTAAAACATGGCTCTGCATGGAACCAGAAGTGGTTCCTCTAAGGCATTGCAACCTTATTTTAAAGGGTGTATGCACAATTTAGAAAGACAGTACAAAGGGAATGGTTAGGTCAAGACATTGCGATATTCAACAATATCAATAATTGGCCCAATGCTAATCCAAAGAACAGCAGACATCATGTGTTCATATTAGAGCCCATCTAAACAGCTCTTCCTTGCTTGTGCCCCTGAAACGCTGATTAGATTAGAATATTCCATTCATGAACACAATTTCTCAATTGCACAGAATTTCCTTCAGTTCCCCCAGAGTGACCTCAGTGATCAGTCCAACACAGAGAGCTGAATTAGCATCGTCAATTCTTAACCAAAACACAATCCAGGACTGACTTCACCCCCCCTCAGCAGAAACCCTATTATTTCTGGCCATACTGCTGTAATCAGCTCGCTTGCACATTTGTAATTGGCCGTTCCCAGAACCACCTCCTTTTTTCGTCACCCCTGTTAAAATTCAGAGCTTGTGCTTTATGTGCTGTGTTTTGATGTGCTAATTATATTGATTGTGCTGAAATTGTACAAGTAAGTATACAAACCCATAAATTGGGCGGCACGGTGCTGTTTACGCCTCTCCGGGACAAAGTCCTTTCAAAGGTGTCTGAGAGAATGGACGTGCAATTAGGGGGTGAAGAGCTCCATTGAAATGCTTCCTCACGAACAGACACCAGACAGCAACTTCCCTCAGCTAAATGGGGATCTAAAAATGGGCTTGATGTAGACAGTGCTTTTTTTCTAGGAAACATATTAGATATACATGGTTGTGGACTCGTTTTCTCACAAGTGTCATTTATCTTGTGATAAAGCTTTGATTTCTGTGCCTTATTCCTTTAAATTGCATGTAAATTTGCTGTATTACAGTTCATGCTAAGTGCACCAGTTTCCTCATGAGTGGAATGGGGTAACTGTTGCTTCTCAGGATGCTTTACAGGATGTTAATACCAACTTAAACAGAATTTTTAACAGAGTTTAGCTCAGAATATCTTAATGTAGCATGTGCTACTCATTTCAGGTATTATTTACAGGCATTTAACAGCTCTTACAGATAACCTCTGCAGTTTAGTCTTGGTTAATTCTTAGCTAGGCCTCTCTCCCGGCACAATATGCTACCTTCAAGGCTAGCATGTGCTTCCTCCTAGTCACCGGAAGCATCATCACATCTTTTTAAACACCAGACAGCCGAACACACCTTTAAGAGAGCACTATCTGCCAAGTCTGTTGCGTCAGACCTCTGTGCTTGCTAGCAATATGCTAGGTGATGAGGAAGACAGTGGGCCATCCCACCTAAGCCAGTGATGCTCTCTCTAGGGACTCCTAGACCAACCACAGATGACTGTGGCCTTACTGGGGATCAATCCGAAAACCTCCCACTGTTTTGGTTGACGCTTAGATAGTAGCGCCACTTAGGATCAGGGTTATTGTTCACGACAGGGTTACTGGCCACGACTGATCCATCAAACTCTGCTGTACCACTCTGCTGAGGCTATACTGGCTTTATAATAGGAGTATAATGGGAGTTGGACATACTGCAAACCTCAAACACTGTTGTCTTTCATTCAAAAGAAAATCTCAAAACTGTTAGGTAGCAGACTCATTTTATTCACATTCCCAGAATGTACAAACACCCAGCCTACTTGGAAAACCCCTGCTAGCCCTACCCAAAGCTGAAGGCTGTCAGGACAGGACAGCAACACTGCAA
The DNA here is from genome assembly GCF_030463535.1 of Salminus brasiliensis. Taxonomy (NCBI): domain Eukaryota; kingdom Metazoa; phylum Chordata; class Actinopteri; order Characiformes; family Bryconidae; genus Salminus; species Salminus brasiliensis. The sequence goes on along the minus strand of NC_132899.1, from coordinate 23,872,452 downwards.
TCTGGCAAGACTTGAAAATGATGTTCTTGTTACATTGCTAAAACAAAGCTAGGTCATGCTATGCAATGCTATGGTGTGCTATTCTACCCTATGCTATGCTATGTGGCTTTTGTGTTAGCTGTCATGGTAGCTCCATGAAAGCCCATCAGTGTCACGACTTCCTGAGGAGACTGAGAAAAGCTCATCTTCCCCCTCCCATCCTCACCACGTTCTACAAATGGATGTGGAGAGCATCCAGACTCCACAGTGAATAGGGACGACAGCTAGGAAGACCATCATGGACATTTACACCATGCACTGCGTCCGCAAAGCCTCCAGCATTGTGAACGCCCCCACCCACCCCTCACACAGACTCTTCTCACTGCTGCCGTCATCCGTCTGAGCCATCACTGCCAGACTCTGCAACAGCTTCTACCCCAAGCTGTCAGACTTCTCAGTGTTGCACTGTTCTGTCTGTTTACTGTGCCTAATGTTTAATGTATTTATCATATATATTGCATTGTTCTGATTCCATGTGTGCACAGTTTGTACTTCATGTATCTGAACTGTATTGTTTAGGTTCCATGTTGCACCATGGATGTCCTGGAGGATCGTACTTTCCCTCCACTGTGTAATTGTACTTGACAATAAAAGCCTTTCAACTTGACTATAAAATAAACCAGTCAATCAAATATCAGCCTTTTTTTAGTCTAGTTAGTCTAGTTTTAGTCTAAATCATGTTACATGTAACAGGTTATAGAAATAACAGGGTTGTAAACTGCATCTGAGTAGTTTACATGACCCCTTAACTCCTTAAATGCCACCTATGGACTGCCAGTGGGCCAAATGTGTTCTTACAAACTCCTATTACCAGAGAATGAATAGCCCCACCAGTTTCTACATAAGTCCCTGTAGTTGCTGAGTAAGACACCTTAGAGTGTAATAAGCCTTAGGAGTGTGTAGGGGTTAAATGGCAACTGCACACAAACCCTGTAGTAATGAGATGTTAAATTGTGTATATAAAAAAAAACTGGGTGAAATTTTAATGGAAATGTATCTTGTCCAACCTCGCAACAGTATTTAGAGAAGAACACATGTGGGCAGAGTATGGGCAGGCCGCTTTCTGATCAGTCTAATGGCCACATATCAGGGCATTTTAGCACCAGAGAGCTTTCAAGCATGGCTCACTCAGAGAAAGACTCAGCTGTGATGGGAATTGAGGATTAGTTCAGAGCTCTTCTAAATGTCACTCCTGCCTGCCTCTTTCATCTCTGTTTTTATTCTGCTGTAAAGCGGGGGGCAGGCCCAGAGCTGGCTGGCAGGGTGGCTGGAGAGCAGCATTCCTCCGGCCTCTCTCAGGTCTCTGTGGCTGGGGGAGAGAGAGAGCAGCCAGAGGCCAGAGCGTCGAGACGAGGGACAAGAGGCACAGTCCTGGAGGCCGGCCACACACCGTCTCCCATGCCAGGCAGAAGAGGGAGGGAAAAAAAGAAGAAGAAAAACTCCTTTCTGTCTCTTTTACCATCCAAAGCAACTCCTCTCATCACTACAGAAAGCTCCCATTTTTCTCATTTCAACAGTCTGACACTCAACCTCCACTTACAGCAAACTATTCAAGCTTTAAAGCGATAATTTAGCAAAAAAAGAAAAAAAAGAATTGCACTTGTATCCCGTTACTTTTACATTTAGACAATCGTCCAAGACATATTTGTGTCTGAAGTTTGCTTACGTTTTAGTGTAAAAGCTTAAATCCACCAATTAGAATGGCATGAACTGAATGTCTAAGCCAGGGATGTCCAGTCTTACCCCCAGTCTTACCCCCTTTCTGCTGTGACACTGAGAATTTCCCCACTGTGGGACTAATAAAGGATTATCTTATCTTATCTTAAATGGTAGAACAAGATCAATTGTTTGGACAATGAGACCAATTAATGAATTAATTGGTCTTGTTTGTGGACAAGACTGGACACACCTGGTCTAAATCATCACACTGCAGCCTCAGTCCTTTTAGTAATCCCAAAAAGACTTCTTTGGTGTCTGACACCTTGATGTTTAGAATAAAGGGCTACATACACCCCAAAAATGCATTTGTGATGTCACAAAACCAGCAAATTTGCATAACTCCACCCATTCAGCCTGCAGCAGTTTAGCCCTGCCTGTCGCTATATATGAGCAGTGCAAACTGAGCAGAGGCCACAGATCTGGCAGCCACTAGCAGTAGCCAGTAGCTAGATCACACGACGATAAAGAGCTAATGTTAGCTAGGCATTTGAATGTGACTGTCATGTCTTGTTGGGTGGGAGGTTAGGTAGGTGGTAGGTGGTTTAGTGTAGATTGGCTTACGCTAGCTAGCCAGTTAGATACCTGCTCCTCTACCTGTTATACATACAATATTTTTATACGTTAAGCTAAAACGCTCTCGTTTTGAGGCAGACAAACAACAAACAGTTGAGGCTGGCTAACCAAAGTCACCCACTTGCTGCCATATCTATCCTGGCTAAACATGCTAACTTGGCACTAGCATTAGCCTGCTAAAAGAAAAGTAGGGAGGTCAAGGGCAGCAACACCACCACCGTCCCTTGGCCAATTTGCGCTAAAACATATTTAACAGAAAATGACAGATGCATCAACTATATGGACAAAAATATTGGGACACCTACACATTACACCTACCGGAGCTTTTATGACATCCCACTCTAAATCCATAGTCATTACTATGCTCTAACAGCAGGTTTGGAACCAGTTATTGAGTCAGCAGACACTTTTACTCACTATGCATTTCAGCACTCTGTTACCCCGGCTCTGTAACGTTACGTGGTCAGCCACTTTGTGGCACCAACTGACTCAGTGCAACGATGGCATCAGAACAGTGGGCTGACCACCCTGAGTCCAGACCTCAACATCATTGAATGTGTTTGGGATGGTGAAAAGCAGAAAACGCTTCTGAACTTTTGGTGGTTTGGAAAACTCTCTAAAAAGGAAATACTGAGGGAGTAAAGGGTGGATTCTCTTCACATATTATATGATATTATATACTATATGGACAAAAGTATTGGGACACATGTCTTAATCATTGAATCATTGTAATAACAGTATCAGGCTGCAATTCAGTGACCTCTTTGGAATGACCCATTCTTTCACTAATGTCTGTAAAGGCAGACTGCATTCACTTCTATTTTCTACACATATTTTCTTCTGTGCTTTTCTACACATGTAGCAACGGGACTGGATGAAACACAGAATTCAATGATTAATATGTGTGTCCCAATACTTTTGTCCATATAGTATATAATATCATATAATATGTGGAGAGAATCCACCCTTTACCCCCTCAGTATTTCCTTTTCAGAGAGTTTTCAAAACCACCAAAAGTTCAGAAGCATTTTCTACTTCTCACCATCCCAAACACATTCAGTGATGTTGAGGTGTGGACTCAGGGTGGTCAGCCCACTGTTCTGAGAAGACTGGCAGCTTCAGCAGTTTGATTTGATTAGATGTTCTTCTGGTTTTAAGCTGTCTATTGTTGAACAGCTCTCCGTCTCTGAGGATGGACAAAACACATGTGGATTTTTTAGATCTGAGCATGAGCTTGTATTTCATGGCCACTTTGACTGGAAATGAAACTATGCATGGCCTCTCGACCTTTTTTTATCTTGCGAAAATGAATTAAGATGGATCTGAAAAGTGGAAAGAAATAAAGAAGATTTTCATATTGAAAAGATCTGTATTTTTGTACATATTTGTGTGTGAGAACAGTTCATTCGTCTGTGTATCTATCTACACACCACAGCCTCTTCAGCTTGCTCCCCCCCACCACCTCCTTTCCCCTTTCTTCCCTCTTATTTGATTAGCCATGCTTTAGCTTCGTGTGGCCGCGCATTTAGTGCTTTGTGAAGGGCAATTCAACACCTCTCTTGAAGCCGGGCTCCATCTTCCCTCATTGGCTCTCTCTTTAATCAGCCAGAGCACGGTGCTCATCCCCCTGTCGAGTCTGCCCGTGCTCTGGTTGCCTTCGCCCACACCGTCTAGGCGAGAGAAACCTCATTAGCTTTAGCGCTCACGCTAAATCAGCAGGAGAATTAGCAGCATTGCATAAGCATGACTCCACTCGGGGGAAATGTGAGCCTAGCTTCTCCATTATTGATGACTGACCTGTGTAACACGTGGACGGCTGCTGTGGGAAGGATGAGGTGTTCCAAGGCTTGGGTGAACGTGGATGTGACACATTTACTTAGAAAAGTGCTTTATTTTCTCTCTGTTAATCTCAACACCAAGCGTGGCCTGTTTTGCTGCCATGCTGATATTTAGGCTAGCACATGCTGTACCGCTCAGCAGGCTGTGTGCTGTCTGAGGTTGCCAACTCCATCTGACAGCAATCCGCACTTGCCACTACATTCATCTGCTAGTTTTCAATGTATCTACAGAAATATCCAGAGCTGTTTTGGAACATTTGGGAGGCCTAAGCATTATTTTACTTGAGGTACACCTACAATACACTTATTTTAAATAGGGAAGAATAAAAAATTACTAGAGACGTTTAATAAATGCTAAGCTAAACACAATAAAACAATCCAGCTAAAGATCAGCTTTTGCTGGTGGCTGGATTTAGATGCTCTAAGCTGGTCTTTGATGGTCAAGGTGGTTGAAAAGCTGGACATCCAGGTGAAAGCATACCTGCATACCAAGGACCTGCATAGTGTATGTTTAAATTTGATGGGCTAGCTGGTCTACTAGCATGACCAACTTCACCAAGCCTTGGTCATGATGGTCATGTTGGTCATGATGGTTAACCTCCTTGGTCGTGCTGGTCAACCACCTTGGTCAGTGTTTTTTTCCAGCAGAGTATATACAGAGCTCTCTTATAGCAAGAAACAGCCCTGTAAATATCTCTTCTTGGGGGGCTTCTCTTAGCTTGTCCATTACTGTTTTCCTTTGTGACTCATCGAATTAGCTAACCTATGCAATTTGTCCAGCTCTTCTAGCAAGGCTTTTGACATCAGATACACTGGAACATTGCTGTGACGATTTGATTGGATTCAGTCGTTAAATTATTAGGGTCACTAATAATTTTATTCTATAAACCACTTGAGTATGAGTGGCAGCCTTATGCTGCGTTCAATTTATTTTGGAATCCAGATGTGGGAACTGGGAATGACATCATATGTCCCACTTTTTGGGGATTCCAGTTTCAAATTTCCTACTTGGACATCCAAGTTCTTCTGCTCCAGAGCATCCCACTCTATGTCAATGCTTATTATATGCTTTTATTATTGCTAACAGCAACACTGGGGCCCGGAGTCCCAGCCGAAATAGTCTCTCCTCACCACTTCACCAATCCGGCTTTAGTGTCATGATGTGATGGAGTGGATATGACTGAAGATATAGTGTAGTTTAGATAGCTAGCACTGGCCCACAATACATGAAATAACTAATCTTTGCTTAGGCCTAATTTTATTTTATATTTAACATAATATCTATAAGTTAATTGTTCCTAAGTTGCAAAGCCTGAAAGACAGTCACACAGACTGCTATATCAGTTGAATGGAATCCATAAAAATTCTAATATTGAATAATTATAATTTCAGGAGGCCTCAGCGAATTCTCCTGTCTCTGTAGGCCAATCCTCAATGTCTGCCAATCCTAGCAAAACTGTCAAACAGTACGCTGGCTTTGGGAGTCTCATGTGTTTCGGCGGCAGGGCAACTTGTTTTGACAGTTCTGTGCAAATGTACAGCAGTTCTACATGTTCTTTGAGGAGGTCTGTGAATTCCTCATTTCCATTCCTCTCCGGGGAGTGGGATTTGTTTTTTCTCTGTGCTGAATGGAAAGATGTCGTTCCTTTCAGAGCTGCGGCACACCAAGCACTCTCTGGAGGTCTCCCATTTTCGTGAGCATGGCAAAGCCCCAGGACTCGGAGGGAATTCTGAGGGGGCTCTGGGAAGCTTCGATTTGGGAGAAGAGTCATGCAATTTCAGCTCGCATTAGGAGGCCCACTGACATTCACATTCGACTCACAAAAAAACTGAGGCATGAACCTAATAAGATTCAGGGCTTGTAGAAATTGCAATGTCAGCTTGCTTCCTACTCTAAGCTAATTCTGCTCTATAAAGGCGAAGAGAAGGGACAAGGCTAACCGTGGAGAGAAATACTGGGAGAAATAGCTGTCCAGTCAAATATGTTAAAGGTCTAATATGATTATAATGTACATATCTACAACATATCAACACTTTGCTTTTAAGCTGTTTCTGAGTTTTACTGTTAGCATTGTTACTCCTCCTCATTGCCTTTGTAGTGCAAAAGGCTCTTAGCAAAATTAGACTGAAATAATGGCAGGGCTTTGTGAAGGGCTGAATCTTTGAGAGGTTGGAGGTTGGAGGTGGAGATATACCTGCTGATACCTGTGAGAGGGGAGGGGGAGCAACCATCACCACCAGGGCTTCATTAAAACTGATTGGGCCCGCGGGGACCACACCTGCTCTTGGCAGGTTGGGGAGTCAGCAGTGTGCACATGCGCAGTGCCTCCGTCTAAGTTAATGTCCTACAAATACTGAATCAGGAGGACACAAGTGCCATGGATTCTAAGAACAAACAGGTCTCTCTGGAGTTTGCACTAGTGTGTGACATGCAGTGATATTTCCCTAGCTGAGCGTGCTTCCTGTCCATAATCCACATGGTTATGCATGGGGAACAGGTTTTCCCCCAATGCTTCACTCAGCATCTGTGTATGTGTGTTGAGCGAGTCAGAAGCAAATCAAAACCCATGACTGCGCTGCAGCTTTCCAAGATACATTTGTCTCTGAAGACACACATTAGGCTGCGTGTGTTTGTGTGTTTCTGTGTGTGAGAGTGTAAGAGTGTGCACACTGCATGCAATTTTGTCACAACAGACCTCCACAAGAGCTGCTCTTGGGTGCAAACACATACACACCCATACATCTGTCAGAATGTGGGGGTCTTTGTTTGTTCTACGTGGTTCTTGGATTAATCCTCAGGTTCACACAACTCATTTACAACAGGGGTTCTCTAATGAACCATTGAAAGAATCTTTTTTTCCCTCCCCAGTTTAAGATAACCCATTACCCAACCCACTCGTTAGTACTCACCCCCTTCACTTGTAATGTTCCCAACACTGGGAGGATAAGGACTAACACATGCCTCCTCCACACGCTTCCGCCGATGCAACATCACTGGGCAATCAGTGCGTTCAGAGGAAAACCAGCTCTGATGCACTGACTAGCAGACGTCTGTGCCGGCCAGCATCACCCCGAAGTGATGTGGGGAGAAAGACAGCCAGCTACCCACCCGACGAGAGCAAGGCCAATTGCGCTCTATAGGGCTCCGGCTGCTGATGGCGGGCAGAATGACCTGGGATGTGACTCTTAATGAAATATCAGCTTGCACCTCCCTCATAACCCAAATTCTCGTGGATTCTGAGTGAATTCAACACTGGTGGTCTTGCACAGTCACAGTACCATGGTTACATACGTAACCAGCATTCTGCTTCTTTGTTCCTGATCACCAGGAATGGTGCAAACAGTGTTGAAAAGCCTTGTACAAAAGGTTAAACTGAGGGCAACTCTGGACATTTACCCAAAGTTGGAGACGATCCAGACAGGCATGCAGCACCTTACAGTCCATCTGTGCAAGAAAGTCTTCTTTTCTCAAACGGGGGAGATGCACCTCAACATTAACAGGGGAAACCATGGTCTCACTAGCCAATGGGGGCACCAAAAGCACCTGATGCTGTCGTTAAACTGTGAGTAGAGATGCCCAGGATAGTGGGAGGGCATACAAGAGGTGATTAGGCCAAATAGATCTTGATCTGTAGGCCAAAGAGATCTTGCCGTTTGTGTGGGTGAGCTGTTGTGTCTTCCAAATGCTTCCCATCTGCATCATCTGCATTACTTCTGGGTGTAGTCTTCTGCAATAATCTGACGATAGAAGAGTGTAATCCAACCCTGGAATGGCCGTAACCTTAGCAGTGGAATTGGGTTGCAGTGAATTGGGCCAGGAAAACCATAACTTTATGCAGCAGCAGTTGGTAAAACAATATGGGACTCACCAGCACACCTATGCAGTAGTAGCAGTTGGCATGTAAACAAGCTTTAGCCTTAACAGCTATCTAGAGTTAGTAGTGTCTGTTACGCAGCAGTCGGGGTGAAATAACTGCAGTGCATGGTTATGGAGGGCTGGTAGCGGCCATGTCGCCATAAAAAGAATGACCTGTAGCCTAATAGCTATTGAGTTTAAGTAGCATCTATGCCCCAACAGTTGGCATAAAATAACCATAGCACAGACGATTGTAGGGGAGCTAGTAGCACATATGTAGTTGCAGTAGCTGTGCAAATAAGCTGTAGTCTAATTACCATAAAGGGTTGGTAGCGCAGAGGGCTATGGAGGGATAGTAGCATCAGGGCAGTAGCAGTCAGTCAGTCAGCATGAGCTGGCTGACCAACTTAGCTCTTGACTAGCATAGGGTCAAGATGTTTTGTTTGAGTTTGTTTGTTTGATCAACCTCACAAAGCAAGACAACCAGCATGACCAAGATTGACCAAGCTAGTCGACCAGCTTGACCAGCAAGACAACTCTAGTCAACCGGCATGACCGGCATTACCAAGCATCACAGAGCATGACCAATGTCAAATACAACAGCATGGTCAAGAGCTTGTTAACCAGCTTGCTTACCAGTATTAGGTATATTTTCACATGAATGACCTGCTTTGTAACTGATTTTTCAGCCGGGCAGTTAGAACTGGTACCTATTATATAATGTACCTAGTGTAGAGTCGCGTGTACCTATGCCATACATACATATATTTATGTATAAATGTACACAACAATATGCAATAATAGCACCTCCCTTATGTATCATACATATGTAAATATCTGTATGTTTTGACCATTTTTATTATTTCATTTGTCATAAAATCTTGATTTGAAAGGTTTTTCTATATCAGCAGAGATATATTATATATATATCTATGTTTAGTAACACTGTATCCCATGTGTATCCCATATCCCATGTTATGTATATGAACCTATCTGTAAGTGTCTGCATGTACTAATAAAATGTCCAGTGTGTGTTTATTATATAATTTATGCAAATAATTTTATTTAATAATAAATAATATAATAATAATATACCATAATTTATACATATACAGTATATAAGAATTTTCGTAACCAAACAAAATACAAAGCACTTTCAACGTTCATTTATCTGTTTTTCCTACAAAGTGGGGACATTTTTAACCCTGAAAATGTAGGAAAACAAACACGCATCCACGAGCGAACAGTACAGTCAGTACAGTTGTAATGCAGGGCAGCACCTCTGACGAGCTGAAGCCTGCTAATTGGACACAGGAGGCCTGAGGTGGGTAATAGCTCTCTACTGAGAACAACACCGCACACACGGAGTCAGAGGTGTTGTATGAAGAAAAGTCTTTGTGTGTAGCCATGTGTTAAACATTTTACTGTTTATAATTAAATAGACAGTGTTTGACAACACGGTGCGCGCCGCAAGTGTACTCGAGGATATATAATGGCAGAATGAGGCTTCATCTGCAGCTTCATCTTTTCACTTTAGAATTGTAGGACATAAAGACACGACACAACCTGCTGCCTCTCTTTGCCCCATGTCCAGAAACTGACTTGCAAAGTAGACGTGTTGTTGGCTGTATTTTGTGGCTAATAGAATATAATAAATCTTTGTTGTAACGCTCCTCCAATCCACTAATAGAGTTTAACACGATTACCCAAATGAACTGTCGTCATTTTTATTCATCTAAGTATCCTCTTAATTAACACCGCCGAAGCCATGGTGGGGCGACGGAATGATCTGCCATTTCTCCAGGGCTCAGGCAGAACAGAATTCAGTGCCCCACTTTCTGTTTGTCTGGAGATGCTGCAGTGTCCCTCTGGGGCCGGAGGTTCTTTGGACAGGTGCTTAATGACCGGAGGAGAGGGAGAGGGATGGGGTGGGGGTGGGAGAAAGGGGGTTGGGGTGGTTGAGAGGAGCTGAGATACGGTGACTGGCTGTAATGATACTGGAGGTGTTGACAGTGAGGGAGGACAGGCCCTGTTGCTTCCTCCTACAGCTCTCTCCCTCACTGCACAGCTGAGCGGAAAACTCATTATGCCGCCCGTCTTGGTTGTCCCGCTCAGGCCAAGGAAGAATAATTAACTGCTTCGGCACTTAGTCCATTATATGGAATTTCAGGGCCGACAACAGGAACTGATAATTAACACTGCGACTAAAACCAGCACCCTAATGTTTTTCTTATTAGATGGATTGTGATAGAATGTGTTGGACAAAAGTATTGGGACAAAGGGTTTATCCTACTTTTGTTGGAGTAACTGTCGCTACTGTCCTCCTAGAAGACTTCCTACTAGATTGTGGAGGATCTGATTGCATTCAGCAAAAAGAACAGAGTGAGGTCAGGATGTTCACCACACCACCTCGTACCCCAACTCCCCACCATCATTCCAGAGAGCACAGTATCATGCTATGCTCCACAGCTCAGTCCTGGTGTTAGGCAGGGGGCCAGAAGGTTCATGTTCATCTGCTCCATTGAATCCTATTGGCAGGGACTAGATAAGCTGTGCACATCTGTGTCAGCAATGGGTGTCAGCAACTTACAGTAGATGAAGGCATTCATGTGTCATATGTTGGGTGTCCAGAAACATTTGGACATATACTGTATGTGCTGCATTTACCATACATGGTGGTGGATGTAGCTATGATACATGTACATGACTACCTTCCCCTTGTGTCCACATGCGTAACTCTTTGGCCTTTTTGTTGGCTGTTCCAGATTTTCACACCCTGAATTAATATTGAAATGACACTGAAATTTTAACTAACACTACTTCAGTCCTCTTTAAACCTTTTAGAAACCCTGTTACTGCAGTAAAATCTGGCGAGTGAGTCTTATGGTACACAAGGAAGACGTGAAGTTGTGAAGATTCACAAGAAGATGACCAAAAACATATTCTACTTGAACCTGCTGAATTTAATTTTAATATTCATGTTACATTTTCCTCATCCCTGATTAGGTTGTGCCCCACTCTTGGCTGCTCTCCCTCTGCGCACCATCAGACCCCTGCAACTTATCCAGAATGCAGCGGCACGGGTCGTCTTCAATGCTCCTAAATTCAGCCATGTCACTTCTCCGCTGCGTTCTCTCCACTGGCTTCCTGTAGCTGCTGCCCACATCAGATTCAAAACCCTGATGCTGGCCTACAAAGTCAAGAACAGACCAGCCCCTCCGTACTTGATGGCAATGGTCAAAAGCTGATCTGCACCAAGAGCCCTTCCAGCTTCAAGCTTCAAGTGTGGCTCGGCTCGACCCGCCATCCCTCAAAATCCGCGGAAGACAAGCATCCAGGCTCTTTTCTGTCCTGGCACCGAAGTGGTGGACCGAGCTTCCCCTGGGTGTCCGAACGGCCGAGTCGCTTGCTGTCTTTAAACGCAGACTGAAGACCCTCCTCTTCAGAGAGTACTTGGGCGAATAGCAGAGTACTATGGTCTCCTTATTGACTTGTGTTTAGTAGTGTCTAAACTTAGAGGTATCTTTGAATTTTAGCCTATTCAAACTAGCTGAGGTTATGAGAGTGTCTGCTAAATGATTTAAATGTAAATGTAAGACTTTTCCCATCTGTAGGTGGTGTATAGCTCGCCAGTATATTCTACACTCCAACACAAAGGCCAGAAATCCATAAACCCATTCCAGAAAATGCTGAGTGAAAAATGAGCAGAGAGGACAGCATTACAATCCCTTTAAGAGCTTTTGATTAGAGGCTGTCCAAATAGCTGTCTTTAGAACGGCACCACAGCGGTTGTTCCCCACTTTCACGCTGAAAAGGTGCATTAAAAATGTTTGTGACATTTGGAAGTATTTGAATGTCTGGGTGGAATAAAGCGAGATACGCAGAACAGCCATTGGCCGAGGGGCTCTTTTGTTGCTCTGTCATGAGGGTTTGTCCCTCTTGTTCCAGTGAAGCAGCTGGTGTAGAAAAAAAAGCCCTCCCGTTTCACCCTCTGATCATTCCAAGACTTTTGTAACTCCCATTTGAATTCACACACTTGCCAGTTCGGACCCAGCCGAGGAGAAAGTCCTGTTCTTCGTAATGAGCCGGGCTGACTCTGTGCCAAATAACAGCTACTCTCTTTCCCTTTAGTGCCAATTATGCAGAGGCTCAAAAGCACTAGGCCTTTTGGGAAGGAACAAATGATACAATGTATAGTTCACATGCCAACTATATCACATACGTAGGATCTAGTTTGGCCGTAGGTTAATGTGATCTGTGATGGTTGGCAAATGTACAAGCGTTTTGTCAATGGGGCAGAGTTAAAAAGAAAACCTCAGAGTGATCTGACGCTAAGCCTTTATGAAGTCCGACCTGCGCTAGAAGAGTAATTGCTCATTGAGTTTGCTGAAGTTGATGGATGAGTGGACTCCCGTGTGTCTGCGGTCAATGCCTCGTCTCTTGTCTACATGCACTCACATCATTGTCTTTGTGCGTTTGGACTGAGGTGGACAGTGGAATAGATGTGTGGGGAATTTTAACTCTGTCTGTTGTTTAGGAAGGCCGCCCCATTGGGATCTGTGACAGGCCTGGCCAGACTGCACTCTTTATTCCCACCAAAAAGGAGACTGCAGTCGCAGGACAGGCGTATGTTGGTCGCAGTGGCGTAGGTTCCATTTGAGGAGGAGGATCCATTGCTCACACCACTGGACCTGTCATTGTACTGATGTTTTATACTAAATATTACACAGTGAAACAACTTAAGTCCGGCCAACTTAAAAGGATAAATCAAACGATTTCAGAGAGTTTTTGGTTGAGTTAACTCAACTTAGTAGAGTTAGTCACAAGTGCTATTAACTCAAACACCCACCCGTGCCAATTGTTTACTGTTTATTTCCATCTGCAGGTTAGGATGTCCCCTATCAGATTCAGGGAGGCCTTCCTCCTCCTGGCCATGGAGGTCTGTGGTGTTGACAGGATTTGAACTGATGACCTCCTGTCTCTTGACAAGCAGACAGTTAGACAGCAGCGCCACTCCAGCGCTGTGAAACGATGTACATTTCTGTGTCCAAAAAAGAACAGAAAGATAAATTTACTGAGCACTGTGTTTTATGTAGTGTGCCCTCACAGCTACAGAGTGGCACAACAGTCTAACTGTTTGTTTATCAAGTGTGTGGAGATCGTAAGTTCAAATCCCAGCAAGGGCTCAGTGCTCCATTGTAAAAAGCCACCCAGTGTGGGGATATCATACGATGGGGGAGTTCTACCCTGTGGAAAGGAATAAACAGGAATAAACAGGAAGCAAACTGAGGGGGAGGGGCACAGACTACACATCTTATTCAAGCAATTTCAGCTGCAGCTGAGCACACAACTCAAAATGCATTGTTGACCAAACGTTCCAAAACGTGACCAAAAGGTCAGTTAGAAGAACCTTTGCTGGAACTATGTGCAGTTAAATAAAATTCTTACGGGGTACTGTGAGGGATGTGCTACATGAGGAATAAACGATCCTTCTGTATGCGGATGTTGCCGTCACAGCTTTCTAATCCTGTAATTGGTCATGTGATGTACAGAGTAATATTTAAGCTGGTAGGAAAACACAGAGTAATGCTGTGTAATCCGACTCATATTTGTGTAACATCCACAGTTTTTCAAGGATGGTTCTGTATCTCTCAGCTTGTCCAGAAATGCATGTAAGAGTGTTTTTCTTGAAAGATGTCTCAAATCTCGCGCTATGCCCAGGAGCAAGGAATAGCAATTCTCCCATAATTCTGCTTTAATACAGTTTGAGACAAGTGTGTGATGAGGTTTGCAGTTATAAACTTCCCTTAGCTTGTCAGCTTCAAAGCAAAGCTAAAAAAAAACCCCAATGAATTTCAGGCACCAGACATGTCTTCTTGGCTGATTGACTTCTTCTTGGCTGATTGACTGAATATGTAAATTTGGTTTCTTGCATGTCCTTATTTTAATTCATTTGAGATTCAGCTGGATTAACAAATAGAAGGTAGTTTTAGAATAGAGTATGATGCAGTGTTTGGTGGTTTGAGTGCTGCATTATTGATCACAGAGTTGTATGTTTAATACCAGCAGCCACTAAAGCTGCCACTGCTGGGCCCTTAAGCAAGGCCTTTAACCCTCACTGCCTCAGGGGTGCCATACCATAGCTAACCCTGCGCTCTGACCACAGCTTTTTAAGTCACGGTATGTCAAGAGACCAGTTCTACTGTTCTGTACAATACTGTATCTATGTATAGTGTCAACAAAGTGTTGAGATACAGAACACTTATAGTTGAAACAGCAGAAGAATCTATTGCACATTTTGGAATAACGATTGACCTCTTATTGACCTTACTGGAATAATATTTGTTGAGATCAATTTTGAAATATCTTACCTCATTACTTGGAGGGGAACGACACACTTAGCCCATAAATCACAATACCAGTTTCACAATGTGAAATTCTCATAATAATAATAATAATAATAATAATAATAATAACAGAATAATAATTGAGGAGAAAAGAGAAGTGATGACTGTGTGTAGTTGTTGCATAATAAGACCAGTGCTGGGAGTCAGGAGTGTGGAGCATGACATGGCCGTGCTGAAGTGGAGTGCTAATTGGTGATAGTTGTTTGCAATCTTTAGGGTTTAAACAGTGCAAATACAATGGATATGAAAATTAATAGAGAGCTTGTTGTCCTGAATGCACAAAGTTACTGGTTTAGCATTGCAGCACATTTCCAGAAAAAAACATAGATTTTCATTTAGATGAGGGCTGTCCAAAGTGTGGCCCACCTGTGAGGCACACCAGAATCTGACTTTACCCTGAACACATTTCTATACGTTTTATATGTGTCATATAAAAATATTCTTTTTGAATTTAAATTAAATCATTTGTAGTTTAGAATCAAAATATAGTGCAATGTTAGAAAAATACATTTTTATAAAACTTCCAAGTAAAAAAAGAGTTGTCCAAGGCTTCGTTTATTAATGCAATGGTTCTGTATGAAGAATGACAATGCAAAGAATCAACTGAAGGCTGAAATGGCACTGGGTTCTTCAGATTAGTTGATGTTTCTATATAAAGCCGAGATTCCACGATTGGTATGAGTCTAATAATGCTTTTTCAGTCCTATATAAAACCCTTTTTCTTAAAAATGTGCCTTTAAAGTATATTGTTTTGTCATCTCGGCCCACCATAGCACTTTGAAAAAAATGTATGCACCCCTAATCAATCCAATCAATCAAAAAACATTCAATCAAATTCAAAACTAAACTGCCCATGACTATATTCATTTGTTCAATGACCTTTAGTACCCATTAGTGTTCAAATGTAGATATTTTTTGACACTGGCTCAAGTACAGTGTACCCCTGGCTCTATACCTCCACTTTTAATTGAGCGAGACACAGTCACAGTACCCATACGTCCACTGAAGTAAAGCTACGACATACTTTTTTACACCCCTGGAAAACACTATAATGCCATGGCACAAGACTTTGTAACTATTTGTCTCTTGTCTTGTAGTGTTGGGCCGCCCAGTCCCTAATCCTTTTTTATGTGTATCCTGGCTCCTAGGACCTCCTTTAGCATCTCTTAGCATGACAAAGACAGCCTGCTGAGCTACCTCCCAAGGCTGAGCGAGGTCCACCGGCGGCCTCATTCACTGGCCCAGCTCCTGCTGCATTGTAAAGCTGTAGTTAAGAGTCTGGGCAGGCTGGAAAGAGTCTCGTCTTAAAGCGCAGACAATGCATGCCTGATTTACCATACAGTGGTGCGACGGATGGCACGCCTGTTACTTTTATGTGACAATTTACGTGACTTGTGGCGGCCTTTCAAAGCAGGACACTTATTGATGCATTACCTTTGAAAAAGATGCACAAGGACTCTCATCTAGGCACTGATGTGGCCAATGGCATATGACTTTGAGACCCTCAAAATCTTTCCAATGATTTTGGCCACTAGAAAGACGAAGCCTGTGTACCGGATGGCCACTTGCTTTGGAGCTATTTTTTAAACATAGAAAGACATTTTTTTTTATCATATTTTTATTTGCAATATTTATGAATAATTCTCTAATAATGCGGTTCAATTAAATATGCTATTAGATTAGCTATGGTTACATCAAGAGTCTATGACTGCAGTACCTAAACTGTATAATGGCAGCATGGGCTAGCTCTGGATGGACACCATCATAATTTCTACAATTCTCAATTTTCTACACAATATCTTAATTTTGGGCACCAATTTTCTAAGAAAATAGATTTCTAAAGCCACAGATGTTCATAAATGAAGTTATGTGTAATAATAAGAAATGACACAGGAACAAAGTCTTGAACACATGAAGAAAGAGCCATGGAAAGTCACAAAACCAGCTGAAATCTATCAATAATTAGAAAGCAGCTTTATAATTATCAACTGGTTGAGGTTGAGGTGTCTCATTACCAAGGTGCCACACAAGAACCATGATCTCATATCACATGATGGGTAAAACCAGTGAGCTCTCTCAAGACCCTCCTGTTGCAAGATACTTGTTGCATACTGATGGCATTGGTTTCAGAAGAATTTCTAAACTACTGAACATTCCAGTGAGCACTGTTGAGGCCTTAATCTGGAAGTGGAAAGAACATCTTTTCACCATAAACCAGCCACAACCAGATGCTCCAAGCAAGATTTCAGACAGAGGAGTGAAAAGAATTATCAGAAGAGTTGCCCAAGAGCCAAGGGCCACCTGTGGAGAGCTACAGAAAGACCTGGAATCAGCAGGTATAACTGTTTTAAAGAAAACATAAAAAAAAATAATATAGTATATTATATTATAATATATAGTAATGCACTTAACCACCATGACCTGCACGCCTGTTGAAGTGCGTTAAAAAAACAACACTTAGACAAGCCTGTGAAATACTGGGAGAATATAGTCTTGTCAGATAAGACCAAAATGTAACTTTTTGGATGTCATAATATTCACCGTGTTTGGAGGTCAAAAGACAAAAACATATTAAACGTATGATGCAATACACCAATGTTTAATAAAAACATTTTATTATCATAATAATAATATACAATATAATATAATATAGCTATAATAAACAGTTCTCACTCCAAGAATCTTCAAAGCAATTATTCATTCAATAAGTTTAATAACATGCAAAAATGGAATCTAGCTCATGCTGTGTATGTTAATGTTTGTATTTTAAATATTATACAGTGGCTTTTGCTTAGCAAACAAGAAACCTTTACCAACCATCAAGATTTTACAGTTGGAAGATTTTCCACATTCTGATTTCATACACTTTTTAATCATAATAAATTCATCTCCTAGGTGTAACATATTCTATTAAAATACATAAACTAGTAACTTGCCAATACATATTGCAATGACCAAATGAACCTTTTTTTTCATTTTGTTAATTTTACACTGACTACAGTTCAGATATTCAAAAGTAGACTGACTTTTGCTATTTCAAATGGAATAGGTGTGTAAACATTTCAGATTTAAATATCTGAAATAATGCTAAATAGTTATCTAATAGCTGAATATGCTAAAAAGATACAGCAACCAGAAAAGGTGTTGAGACTAATTATTTAATAGCAATAAAAACAGGCAACATGAACCTTTTACTTTGTTTCCAGCCCAGAAAACAATTCAGCTGAAAGTGAAGTATGTGCAAATATTACAACTTTCCCCATAAAAGTCAACTGTAATAGGCAGAGGGGCTAGTTGCTATGTTAAAAAGTCTGGTAAATTGATGCGAAACATAAGTAATTAAATACAGTTCTATAATGTTTGAACCACAGGAGCTTTCAGACATAAATTACAATATAACATAACATAAATACATAAAATATCTGCATTCTGCATTCACATGAATATGATTAAGCAAAATAGGATGTGTGGTAAATTAATTTTCCATCACTAAGTAGAACAGCAAACAGCAGCACCATAAACAGCACAGTATTTGTATGAAATCTATAGCACATTTCTGATGAATCTGTGGATTTAAAAAACTTTCACTCAGTTAGCTTTTCTGGAGTTGGGGAATATGGAACCTTCTCATTGTTTCCCTAGGAAGGTTTATTGGCTTCACTGTGTTAAAACTAACCCCACAGTGTGGAGGCTGTACTTTTTAATGGTGTTATATTACAGGTGCTAAGAGGCAGGTGAATATAATATCAGAGCAATTCTAATCCATAATACGATGCAATGCAATGTAATAATGTGTGCTTTGTACACTCTTGTATACTCAGTGGTAACGTTTATGGTACAAAAAAACATTCAGGGCGTATCTGGAGAAATATCTGTTGATGTTCCTACATGAACCCTACTTCTTTTACTAATGCTCAGTGTGTGAGTGTTTATTTACTGTAATCAGACGATAAAATGATCGAGGGTACGTTCTTCACAGCCCGCCGCTGCTGACAGGAATGCAGAAACCCCTGTAGGTCAAACTCCATGAGCTCAGTTCCATGCTGATGGGGCACCCATTGCAGACAAACACATGATTGCCCTGTGTAGAGAGGCACTCTCAACTGAAATCAGCAAAGCTGTAATTTCACTGGCAGGTCATTGAAAGTGCTCAGTCATGATTGGGTGAGAGCTGCTATAAGAGAAACACTCGGTTGGCCCGGGCCCTGGGAGGGCGCAGAAGGCATGTCCGAACTTGCCCTGATGAGATCATGCCAACGTCAAGCCTCCGACCTGAGGCGAGACTTTTCTAGATAGTCAAGGAAGACGATCAGGCTTAGGGCCTGCAGTGTACATAACGATGACTGACTAATGGCTTCTGCTAAAAATTCTACCAGTTTCTACAGAAATGCACCAAGAAGTGCAGTTCAGCCTTATTATCCATCTGTCCTCAATATCCATCTTCATTGACCACACTAGTTCTAATTTCATACTGACATACTGGTCATAGATTTCTCTCATACTGCCATTATCCTTCTGTGACAGCCTGCACTAGGCTACGCTGTGGTTACAATTTGCATATCATTTGCATAGTTCATTTATTCAGGTTTCTATAGATCATTTGATGGCTTTCTGTAGCTGCAGCCCGCATCAGATTCAAAATCTTGACGCTGGCCTACAAAGCCAAGAACGGACCAGCCCCTCCATACTTGATGGCAATGGTCAAAAGCCGATCTACACCAAGTAGCACCGAATCTGGCACCGAAGTAGTGGAACGAACTTCCCCTGTGTGTCCGAACAGCAGAGTCACTCGCTGTCTTCAAATACAGACTGAAGACCCACCTCTTCCGAGAATACTTGAGTGAAGTAATGTCTAAACTTAGAGGTATCTTTGAATTTTTTGCCTATTCAAACTAGCTGAGGTTTTTCTTGGGTAAATAGAAAAGCACTTTTTAAGTTGCTCTGGATAAGAGCGTCTGCTAAATGCCTTAAATGTAAATGTAAATGTAAATGATGCAACATCTAGCTCAGTCCAAATGTGTATACTAATCAGAGACCACCCTCCATTTATGTAGTGTTTCAGTATTCAGTTGGCCCACCCTTTTCCTTCATTACAGCTTCTATTCTGCAGAAATCTACAAGGGTATTTTAACCCCAATGTTCACCTACAGCACTTTGATTTGAGCAAATGTTCGTCTTTCATCTGTTTTCTTTTTGCAGTAAGAACTTCTTGATCAGCTCCCTATCATTTCAGACCCACAGAGTTGAGTCGTCTTCTCACAGTGAAAGGATAGACAGAGACATTTTTTCAGATCTGAAGGGAGCAAGAAACAAAAAAAACAATAATACTTGTTTACCAAATCAAGCTCTGAATGGGGTTGAGCACTCACTGGAAAAAACACAGCGCATCCAACAAGAACAAGAATCTTTTATACAGGAATAACAGGAATAATATCAATAGCACATAGAAAGCTCTACACACATTCTACACACTGATCTGCTTTACTACATGCAGCGTGAACATACACTTATTTAAACCAGCAAAAAAAATGAATGAGTTGATTTTCATTCCAGTGGAGGGCCATGTGGAAAGAGGCCATGTTCATACAAAGCAAATATTCAATCTTCAATCCTACTGGAAAAAATCTTTTTGTGAGCCACCATAGAGTTCAGACAGCAGAAATCTAACCTGAATCTAACCTGCCTAAATGTTACTTGCCATACAATCAGATTCCTATGAAGCCTAATACTGTGTTAACATGCTATTGTTGAAAAATAAAAAAAAACTTGTTTTCAGCGCTGAAATTGATGCAGTGACAATAATTTATGTGTTTGATGATAGATATTTTCCTTAATGATAAAACTGGTGTTTCTGGCATTCCAGCCATTCAACAGGTACACATGGACTTCAGCTGTGACCATTCAATGGCAATGGCTATGTTCACGCAGCAGGTAAAAGTGGCCCAAATCCAATCTTTTTAGTCAGATGTGACACAGATATATATGTGTGGTAGTGTGAACAGCAAAAAGCACACTGAATCTGGCATTTTCTGAGTTGGGCCATTTTTTATATATGGTATTGAAATTCATTATCCATATTTAATATGCAGCAAAGCCACTCTGCCCTGCTCTTTTGTGCATGTGCATCAGTTTGTGAGCATGAACTGTCCAGGAGAATGTCGGATATAGGTCAAAATAAGAGACGGAAGCTTGGGCTTCCTATCCCTGCAGTCATGGCAAAAGATGAGAATACTAAACTCTTGATGGAACATTTGGCTGATCACTTCATGATGTGTTTCCATTGAAAACACCAAGTCTACCTTCCTTATGCACTGTTAATGCAGCAGAGGTCTTGGGCACTGCGTGGTTCTTTAAAGGCAGGCCTTGTATGCCGTGAATGTAGTGGTGTGACCCTGGAGGAACGCTATTTGATTCTACTGTATCAAAAACGATAAAGACGACAGTAACATACTTCTTGATCTTGAGGCCCTCAGCTTTCAGGAAACAGAACAAAAGGTGCACAGTGAAGTGAACTGAAAAAGTGAAAATACAAAAAAGGATCTACAGAAGTGTTCTATACACTTGGCTCTAGCGCTACAAATGTCATCACACCTTCTTACTAAGTCCACCGTAGCTTTTCATTCTTAAGAAAACTCATACTCATACTCATAAATGACTCTATCAAGGTTGAAGGTTGTCTCCAAGAGATGATCGTCACTAAATCCTATTATGCCAAATTCATTTTTGCAGGTGTGTGGTGTACTGGGCCTTGGTGGATGCATCTGAGGACCCTGTGATTGAGTCCATTATGCTGTTGATGAGGCAGGAGTTGATAATGGCCTTTAATGAAATGTCTTACTGGAGAATCTGTCAAGACTGATCTGCTGCCAGACGCAGGGCTATACTAGGACAGGTTCATAGAGGGAAAATTTACTAGCACTCACATCACAAATAAAAGGCACACCCAATAAAAGAAATTAATGGTTGGCTAAATTGCAATTGGTTCAGTGTCTATATGGTAATTCTCAGCAGTAGCTGAGCCCCACTGATCCGCGTTTATTATCATTGGTGATTAGCTGTGATGAAGCTTTTCAGCATGTTACTTAATGAATATTCTTAATCTAAATGTAAATCAAAGACCACAATAAAGTGGTCTGTCACATGTATGGTAGATCTTGCCATTGTTATTGTGTAACATCACTACAAATATAGGCTACTATAATGCTTTAATCTAATCATCTTTACTTAGAACGCTGCATGGACAGAGATTAGCTCGGGACCAGTGCTGTCCTACTGTGAGGTACTGTCATTAACCTATTTGTTCTAATGAGGGCAAAATACATTTTCCATGCTTACCAATACAGGAAATCAATATCTATATATTATAGGTACCTGGTTTTATTCTTTTCTGTTGTTTACTGAGTAATAGTTGTAGGTTGTTATGTATTAGAAACTAATATTAAAAACTTAATTGTAACATTATTGTATATTTATATTATTAAGTCAAATAATATTGATTTATTGTTTATTTAACTTTGACTAAAATAGCTATGGTGTGAAGGAAGTAGCTGAACTGTCAGGTGTATGGAAGCATACGGTCATGCAGGTCTACCAGCAGTGACCACAAACTTGCTGTACACCTGAATGTGAGAGTGTGAGAGAGGAACAGTGTCCATCTGAGGTATGATCATGTGCCTCAAACCAATTTTATACACTTGTTACAGTTTCACCCATTAATTTCTAATGACTGGATGTTTTTGTCCGGGAACACAGAGGGTACACAAAAGGGTGTAAAGAAAACCTGAAAATTACCTCAATTAATTTGGTGTGTTTAGATGTCTGCTGTGGAAATACAACAATATAGTCTAGCAGTAGAATAAATACACCAGTAATTCATTGTGGTTTTGATTTTATTTGGTAGTGGTGTGTGTGTGTGTGTGTGTGGTGGTTGCTGATCAGTACATCCGTACAGTACAACGTGCTCACATTGTGTGTGTTTACATAAGCAATACTCAAGTACTGGAAGTCTTGTGATTATCATCCAGCTTGACCCTTTGGAACACAGTGAGCGCGATATCTCTGACAGCTTCACGTACCAATCCGCTCTATCATGACACTGAGCGGCACACGCTAACCTGAGATGCAGGCCGCACCTTGGTCCAGGGCAAGTCTACACTCGCCCTGTTTACTGATTAGACATGTTAATCGTGTGGGGGAACAATGGTCCATTCCTCAACACAATACCCTGCACGCTGTGAGACCACATCGGGGAGGTCTGCTCCTTAATAGCTACCTGGCTTTTCCTGTTGTTAAATTCAGCTCGTTTTTCATATCTATACCCACAATGCTGCGGAAGGATGAATGATGGAAGAAGCTGCCATTTGCTTTCAGTAGCAGTGCAGCAGAAAAAAAGGAGCAAAGAAAAATACAAGATAGCAAACTTTTGCTGGACCAGATCTAACCCACATCCACCACTTTATTCTGGCCCAGTGGCAGAATGGAATGATGGGCCAATTCTGGCCCAACGGACATCTGCCATTCTCTAGCCAAAGGTTTTCAAGAAAATAGCCAAAATAAGCCCAAGCTTCAGCCACCATTACCAGAACTAAGCCGGATCAGAACCGCTTGCCCATAAATGGCTCGGATAAAAAACAAACCTGTCATAAGGTACCTAAAGCTAGTCTATAGCATGTTTTAATTGAATAATTAATAATTTAGGCAAGAAATCTACATTATACTCTTAAAAATAAAAGGTTACAGACAAATGCCATAGAAGAACCACTCTTAGTTCTATAAAGAACACTGGGCCTCATTCATCAATATCTTTCCTGAGAAAAGTCCTATTGAAAGGTCTACATCAGATCCACGATTGTTCACAGCTGTGCTTTTATAATGATGGATAATTTTGGTCTCGTAAATTGGATAAATTCCAAACAAGAAATCATTGGTGAATGTCAGAATGAGTGAAAACTACATAATTGAGATTTCGTCTTAAGAACAATTGGTATATGAGACCCAATTTTTGTAATGGAGATGTGTGAGTGTAAATAACTTATTATGGGTCTAAAGAACCATCATCAACCTTAAGTAAGTTTCTACACCAATTAAAAGTCTTTACACTCATTTTTTATTCCTTATGGAACCATATATGCATGGTATCAATCCAAGAACACCTTGTAGCACCTTCATTTTATTGAATGTAGATCTGTCCAAAAGAGCTGCACATTCAAGAGAGAATGAACAGAACATACACATTTAGAGCAAATCACCAATGACTGATTGGTTTAGGGAATCTGATTCACCTTCCCACCACAT
Organism: Salminus brasiliensis; assembly: GCF_030463535.1. Classification (NCBI taxonomy): domain Eukaryota; kingdom Metazoa; phylum Chordata; class Actinopteri; order Characiformes; family Bryconidae; genus Salminus; species Salminus brasiliensis. The sequence continues at coordinate 23,848,726 of NC_132899.1, read as the reverse complement.
GCAGCACATTGTTAAAATGCAAGTAATTAAAAGTATGGAAAACATGGAAACCCTCTGCTATTAAACTTACACTATGTAATTTACTAAATCATGTTGATGCTTCACTGACTTATAATAGAGAGAATAGATTCACTGTCATTGCTACTCTGGGCTCGGCCCACTGCTAACTGCACTATGTACCTCTGGTAAGGCAGGCATTTGCGAGCATTTGCGAGAACTGTGCAACATTTTGTAACCTGAGCCATATCTGTGTAAAATCCTGTAATATTACTTGTAATGCTTTGGAGTTAGTCCAACTTTAAACTTTCACTCCAACCCAGATAGTAGTAAGCTTTGGGACAATAACAGGCAGGAGAAAAACACAGCATTCCACTAGGCTTTTACTTGTAAGCTAATCTAGCCTCATTGCTCAAGTGTAGAACTAGAAAAAAAAATGTCAAACACAGATTTTTGAGCACAAGGACGTCTTACTCTGTACTGTTTACACCTGGTCACTTCATGTGACTAGTATCTGGATTGTATCCTGATTAGATTTTAGCCAAGTGTTTACAAATGCGTCTCCGGTTGTTCACACTGAAAGCTGATTGCTGTGTGGGATGGAATATACAAATTAACTGCTCTACAGTTTTTACTAATGTTTCGGCTGTACTGGTGTACTGGTGTTTCAGGGAGGTTGGCGTCTTGGAGAGAAGAATGTGTTTACGCTGCTATAACGTGGCTCAAATGTGTCTAAGACCGCCTCCTGAAGTGGTTTGAGTGACCACTTTGTACCTTTGTTTAAATGAGTCTTGGGTGCCTCTACACATTTAGTTTTATCTTTATCTTTTTATTTGGGCTTATCCAGATATAATACTGATACTCAAGATGCATGCAAGTGATCATGTGTAAATGGGATCTACGTACTGGAAATAGTCAGTGCATATGGGGTTATGGCCTGCTGGCGGGTCAAAAGTGTTATTACAACATTCTATTACCAAGGAATAACCCCACCAGTTTCTACAGAAGTCCCTGTAGTTACTGAAGAATACACATTAGTGTGTAATAAGTCTTTCTGCATTAAGGGGTTAAACATGCATTGCTAATATAATAATATATGCCATGTTGGGAGGAGGCTGTCCTTCATTAAGGGAGTGAATAATTAGATCCACACAACTAGAAACAGCTCTGTAGTATATATAAGCCATGCTAACCTCCCGTTCTGTGTTGAGGTCACTCTGGTCTCTGAAACCAGGCATTGTGTGGGCTTTTAAGGACCTCATTAAGCTCATGTCTAACAAGCAGGCGTGTGCAGAGCTGTAATTAGCGGATGGACGGCCGAAGCTGAGGGGGCTCCAGGGGCTGAGGAGCAGCACTGCTGGGCCAGACAGGGCAAAAGCAGCCTGAGGCCTGGAGCTGACAGCTGAGGAGTGCAGTGACAGAGCCGTGGGGGCAGAAAGTGGCCGTTAAACTCTCCAAAAAACAACCCAAGGAGAGGAATGACAGGGCTTTTAAAAACAATGGGTTAAAATTGTAGGCTTGGGAACTGGTTCGGGGAGTTTCTTACTTATCAGGACATCCGAGAGATCTGTTGTTGTTGAAAGAGGACTTAAAATTCATTCGAGTGCTGTATACACCAGCCATAATATTAGTACCACTGCCAGGTGAGGTGAAAAACACTGATTGTCTTCATCTATTGTGGCATCTGTCAAGATGGAAGTGGAGATCCCACTTGCAACTTACAGGACTTAAGGGATCTGCTGCTAAAGTATTGGTCCCAGAAACCACAGGACGCCTCTGGAACTTTGTCCAAAGGGTCAAAAATTACCTAAAGACATTCTACAACACAATGGTTAAAGAAATATTGCAACACTTTTTAACCTCATCTCTATCTGCTACATCTGTCATGGACGATCAGTTACCAAAAACAATGATGTTAATGTTTTTCTTTACTAAGAAAACTGTTTTAAACTTACAATAGAAGCCAGTGGATAGGTGCTAGCTGTTTTTTTCCAGACTTTCAAGAACCATATGGTGATCAACCATATGCTGCAGATATTAGCTTCAAAAAGACCTGTTTGTTAAAAGACTACATGCATTTTCTGAAGATGCAAACTTGTGAAACATCATCAGTTGCAGCCCAAGTCCCGTTCCACTCAAAAGCTCACATCTAGGCAAGTACAGTCCGAATTGGCATAGCCAAATATCCCAGAATGCATTACGCACCACCTTGAGTTTGTACTCGTGAGTCAAACTTGACAAGTCAGTACTACCAATTACATCAGTCCGAACTTGCCATACTTTGTATTGAGAAATCCCCACTGTTCTTAGGTCTATTTTGGCCATTATGCTGCTTCTTGATGAATTTAACTTCAAACTTTTTGAGGCATTAGCACCTCCTGCTGCATTAGCATGCTCACATGAGCATTTTAGGGTCATTTTAGAAATGCTGCTGGGGAGAAAACATAAAAATACCCAAAAATATCCCAAATAGGTGTAGACGGTAGCCTCAGAGATATGCTGTGCTCTTTATACTGCACAAACATATGTAAAAGGGGGCCATATAATTTATAATTTTTCCAAATATGAAAAAAGCAAGCTGCACATTTTGTAATTAAGTTTATATACAGAAGCCAACACATCGCAGTCTATTTTGGGCCAGCGCAGTTTAGGCACATCTATTAACACTGAAGTTATAAGGTGCATTTTAGCCCAAACTGCTTTTTTATTAAGGCACAATACAAGAAACCCAATCACAGCTCCTTTGCATATATAGTCTTAAAGGCACAGTATCAGGATTAGCCTGATGTATTTTAAGAGACCAAGTATGGATTGAAAATTGTCATGCAGAAATGAATAAAACTATTCAATTCAAAGGGAGAAACTTATGAGATTTGGTTGGTGTGATTTAGATTTCATAGTTGGTGTGGCGCAACAGATGATACCACTATCTGCTAGTGAGCTACCTCACCGCGTGGGAGACTTGGGTTTGATTCCCGGTCTGGGTGACTATGCTGCGCTACACCAATAAGAGTCCTTGGGCAAGACTCCTAACACTACATTGGCCCACCTCTGTAATACAAGTAACCTTGTAAGTCGCTCTGGATAAGAGCATCAGCTAAATGCCGTAAATGTAATGTAAATTAGATACAGTCCCTTTAAAGACAGTGAATACACAAGTAATGTGTTGTTGATTGTTAATTAACAATTCTTTTTTAAGAGTGTATCTGCCACAACCCATGTCACGAGTTGCAGTGATAAACAAGGCCTTTGAGGCCCTTTATCACGACACTGTCAAAAAGCAAAGAAAGATCATGAGTCCTAGTTAACCTGCTTGAAGTAACGGAGATTAATCCCGCTAATAGCCTGCATAATGCACTCATATTGGGGTCAGTGCACCACATTCATTGCGCTTTGACTAATGCCTATTGAAAAGTCGTCTATCAGATGCACTCTCCCCTTCAGTATGACAGGAAGGCAGTGCACAGGTGGCTGATAAGTCACATGTTGGGACTGGGGCTGCTCTCTCTCCACTCAGGCATGACTGTGGTGGCTGGAGCAGGTGCGCTGTGACACACACACACACACACACATACATGCGTACACCCCCACTCATTTACCTGGAAGGCCCGCGCCTGGTGCGGCTCTGGGGGAGCCTGCCGCCCCCGTCTGCGGGACAATGAGGAGAGACGGCCTGCCACTGACCACCTGCTGCGCAGCTGCCTGGGTCCAGTTTCAGGGTCAGCTTTCAGCAGCCACCCCCATCAGTACTGTCCCTCAGCATCAGTCTCTGTTCCACGGATGGGATGCAGAATGTGTAGTTTATCTTACTTATTCAGTTTTCGGAGTTCTGCAGTGGACAACTAGCACCCAGACTGAAGTGTAGATGGACTAACAGTAGTGGACGTCTTTAACTGTACATATTATATAAGCTTACATTACTGTATGTACAAACACTGTATGTACTGTAACTGCACACAGCTTCAGTATGTATATTTATGTATTTGTAATTTGTGCTATGTGTGTATGACTTGAGTACACTGAATTTTATTTGATTGCTGTGATATGAAATGATTGTGTGTGTGTGAACATCTCATGATGAATGGACCAATAGAAGTGTGGTAAATACATAAGCTGTAAAACTGCCAATTCCAAAACCCCCAAGCTGTTACATAACAGTCTTGAGGTTAAATGAAGGAGCTAATTTAAGAGAATATGGAAGCAAGGCGAGCAGCACCTGGTGAAGCAAGCATGTATCTTTCCTAGGCTAAAAGCTACAAGTTTGTTTAGCTAGCTAACTGCACACAGTGCCGTAACGACTATTGTCAAGACACTATCTGGAATAATTACAAAAAATAATTATAATGTTTTTATTAACAGTCTTAATAATAAAGCAAGTTATGCTGTGCTGTGCTATACCATACTGGTCCCTGTGAGCCATTGTGGTGATGTTAACCAGCTAAGAAAATAAGGATTCATCATTTTCTTCATAAGCTCACCATAAAAGGACAAACAGCTTGTTTCAAAATGAGGCAAAATAACCAACATGTCCATGTGAGGCCTGTATGGATTGCCCAGCTGACAACCTGAAAGTTGTGTCCTCGGGTTCCACTTTGGCCCCACATATGGATACCCACCAGGATCAGTGATGAGACCAGGAGGAGTAAAGCATGAACCCCATCTGGGTTGTACATTCCGAGCCGAGATCGGCCCCATGTGAGATTAACGATGGGGCAGATTTGGGAAGCTCAACTGGGTCCCAGTAATAAGGTTTCTACAAATCCACTCAGAACCCATGCCCACCTGGAACCCACCTAGCCCACATTCCACCCATGTTGGCTGGGAGGGTCGTAAGTGGGTGTGTAAAACTGCATCTGAGCATCTGCATCTGGTTGCTTACCCCAACTAAAGTCACATACTTATTATTTCTACTGCAAACATCAATTATAATACTTAATAAGTGCAATCTATGGCACCTTTAAGACACATTAAATTGAATTAAAACGTCTCTTATAAAGTTATCATTTCTCAGATATGATGACATGTACTTTATACACTATGATATTCATGTTTTAATGGTACACAACACATTGTAATGCCTTCATGTTTTTTGTGTATTGCATATTTGTACTGGAAGTGACTGACTCTGGTTCTTCAGAATGGCCCAAATCTTAGAGCTCCTATGAAGAGTTTAGGTTCTAGCTATAGCGAGCGTCTGAGAACAGTGATAAAAAATAATGGGGATTTACAGGTAGAAGGTAGAAGGTTGGGCTGCAATACTTTGGAGCATTGAGTTAGTGTGTTAACACATGTTGAGCTGCAATTATTATCTTAATAGCTTCAAGTAGTACAACAATAAGACATTATTTTGGCCAAAATAATGCAGGACAATCTTTTGTGATACCGCCATATCGCATATTGCAATTTCACAGCCCCATTCACAAAGACTTATCCAGAAGAAGGCTACAGCTTTCCAGCCTTAGCAGCAGGTCTGCATGGGTGTTTTAATTGAGTGCCCCACACACAGGAGAGCTCTGGTTAATCTTCATGCTTGGAAAGACAAAAATGTCCCCCCAGTGACCAAAGAGGTCAACTGTTAAACTCCTAACCTGTTTATAAGCAACAGCCATTATTTTTTAACCAATGCAAAAATGCTGAAAAGGGCTCCTTAGTAGCTTGTTTGCCTAAAAAAGAAAGGAGACGAGGATGCAAATGACAGAATAACGGTGAAGATTTTACAGCCATATAAATATATACAGTATAGAAAGGGAAACAGAGACAGCTGAGACAGTAAAAAGAAGAAAACAACCACAATAAATAACCAAACAAACAAAACAGTTCAAACAGTTCCAGTAGTTTTGGTGCTTGGACCCCTAAAAAGTATGTGTTATTACAATATGCGGGAATATACAAACAAAAATAACACTAAAGCAACATGTTGAAGCCAGCTGAAGGACTAAACATCAAATAATGCGAAGGGAAGTAAGAAAGTGAGCTTGCAAAATGAACAAACAAACAAACAAACAAAATAACAGGGTTTCAGTACCTTTGGTGCTTGGACCCCTAATGAGAATATGCCTTACTGCAACATGTGGGAATATTCAATGGTCAGAATAACACTATAGCAACATGTTAAATCCAGTTAAAGAAATGAATGTGAAGAGAAAGAGAAATAGGAGTAGCCAAACAAACAAAAAGGGTTTCTGTACATTTAGTGCTTGGGCCCCTAAATGGAATATACATTAATATGCATGTTGAAATATCCAAATAATAGATTAACAATATAGCAATATCTTAAAGCTGCTTTAATGCAGAAATGTGAGTGGAATGAAGATTGTGGGTCACACAAAAATATCAGAAATAAAGAGATGGGAAGCACGGAGATGCAGGCCAGCACTGTGTCTTGAAAGATGTAAAGCTTGGCTAATCAGTGAATGGCTGTTGTAGCTGGCCTGAAGTGGAGGGATTAGAGGAGCTGATTTGATGCTGATCAATGATTTGTGATATGGCCCTCTTACCCTAAAATTACCATCTCTATAGGGCAGCGTGTGGAGTGTGTGGGGGTTGGGGAAGAGACTAGGCTAATTTCCTCTGTAGTGCCGGGGTGGGTTTGATGTATAGAGGTGCAAAAAAAAAAGCTACTATGATTGCCCTGGCTGCCTCTCTCAGCTGTTCCTTTGTCCTTAAGCAGGAGAGAGAGAGAGAGAGGGAAGGAGACGATGGAGCAGTAGAGGCACAGAGAAAAGAGAAATACGAAGGAGGTAAAACAGAGGATGGGAAACAAAACGTGAAAAATGTTGCAATTTGTTGATTATGAGGGTTGCCTTAGTGTTTTACATTGTGCCCTGTCTGAGTTAGTTACTGATATGCAAATTATCCTGTAACCAATCGTAGAATGTTTTATTGTGAGCGGTTAGCATCCTGACCAATCACAGATATCAGCTGTAAGTATTATAGTGTAATCACCAAATTTTACAGAATTTCACCAAAAGTAAAAAGCAACAGAGTGGTTGGGTGTGAAATGCTCAGTTGAAGTGAAGCGGTATGACATGGTTATGAAGATTTGCCATGTTTACATTTATTTTTGGTGGAGAGATGCATAAAGGGTGTCCCTAAGGCAAAATAGTCCCCATATTAAAAAGTATTTTTCTGTAATTTAACACTAATTTACCAATTTACCATGATCTACCTTACATCTAAAATTTGGAAGATACATTATATGTTCACTAGTGGCTTTGTTCTTTTTTTCTCTATATATTTAGGACTGCCAATTAACCCACCTGTCTGTAACTACCTGTAGCACTAGCAATGCTCCAGACACTCCAAATGTAGGGATTTAACACGCAAACCAGCCACCGCCTATTTTTTAACTGCTGCCGATTTGGCACTAACGGGCAGCCAACATGTTCTGAGGAAAGTGTCGGGTCCCTAACTCCACCACATTAGCTAACAGGTGCTTGTGCCGGCTGACATCGCTGAAGAGGGATGAGGGAAGAGAGCGCCACTTGCCTATTCAGAGAGAGAACGGCCAGTTGTGCTCTCCCAGACTCTGGTTGCTGATAGCAAAGTCATACAAGTTAATAAAATGGTGTTTAAAAAAAAATATATACACCACTTAAAAAAGGTCAGTGGGTTCTTATTATCCATTATTTTACAGCAAAACAATTTATTTTAATGATTGAAAATTTGGTGGAGCGGACATTTTTTGGATCATATGATCCAGGTTTGAAGCTGAAATCATTAGAATTGGGTTTTATTTGTTTTATGGCTGCTTGTTTGATGTCAGTAATATGAATCAGACATATCCAAACTGTGTGAGAACAGTGATCTTCTACAGTGCCATATAAAAGTGTCTGCCTTTGCCTTTCTGAACTCCTAAATTGAGATACAACCATTTTAATGTAGTTCATTAGCATCGGTAATCAGTAACCAGTGTCAGTGCCTCAGTTAATGACCAGCCTTGATTTGGGCCAGCCCTGTGCAATAGGAATTTAACTTTGGGCCTTTAAAACAAAGTGAACTTGGCAGCTGACAGGTTGTCCAGTCAGGCACACACTATGCCACAGAAAACAGAGACTCCTAAAGACAAAGGATAAAGATAAAGGCTGTGGATGCCTATCAGCCTGGAAAAGGTTCCAAAGCCATTTCTAAGGCTTTAGGACTTCACTGAACAACAATCATTACATTTACATTTACATTTACGGCATTTAGCAGACGCTCTTATCCAGAGCGACTTACAAAAGTGCTTTGCAATTTACCCAAGCTGTTACATCAAGTACAGAGGGGCTGGTCCTTTCTTGGCTTTGTAGGCCAGCTTCAAGTTCGAATCTGATGCGGGCAGCTACAGGAAGCCAGAGCCATACAGCCATCAGAGCCATACTGTCTAGGTGAGGTTAGTTTGGAATAGTAATCTACCCAGTAAGGGAAAAGCCTTCCCCAAATCTCTCCAGAGCAAGGTGTAACATCATCCAGGACATGATATAGGCCCCAACAACAACCTTTCCTGCAAGAATGGGATCCATGGCAGAATAGCACAGTGGAACCATTGCTCACTCTCACTCGTCTCAGGTTTACAAGATAATAACTAGATGATCCTCCTGAGCTCTGGAACAAAGTGTTATGGACAGATGAATTCTATTTATCTATAAAAAACTAAAGCTACTTTTTCAAAGTAAGAACCTTAGGCCAGCTGTGAAGCATGGTGGTGGTAGTGTGATGGTTTGGGAAATAAATAAATTTTTGTCCAAATTCTGTGGCAGACTGTGCTGCAGAATTCTCAGCGTTGGTCATGTTTGCTGGAAGTTGGGCTCGGCAGTTAAATGCGTTACAAATCCTGAGCCACAACACTTTGCCATCAGCAGCCGCAGATAGAGAGAGCACAATTGGTTGCTGTCCCTCCGGATGGGTAGATGGTCCTGTCTCACCGTCTTATCACTATTAAGCAATGTTGGCCTGGTGTGGTCGAGCTGGGGATCTAAAGCTTTCCTCTGTGTGTGTCGGCTGCCCAGCGAAGTTGCCTCAGTAACAGTGTGAAAAGTGTCAGTGGCTGGCTTTTCATGTACTGGAGGAGATATGTGTTAAGTCTATACCCTCCTAGTGTCGGGAGCATTGCTAGTCCTAGGGGGGAGCTACAAAGGGGTGGGTTCTATTTTGGTCAGCCAATACAGCCCCCTGTATTGCAATAATCCCTTTGTATAATATGAGGAATGTTATGCTGTAAACCCTTAAAAGCCTATGGACCGCAGTAAGGCCAAAAAGTTTATTACACTGTACCCACTGTACCAAAGAAGTCCCTGTAGCATCTGTAGTCTATTTGAATTTAACACACAGTTCTAGAAAACTCTGGAAGTAGCTGCACTTCATTACTGTACTTAGTTTTGTAAAATGTGTGCTTTATTTGTACTCCAGTATTACTCAAAGTAAATACTTGGACTTTAATCATTTATTTTTTAATTTTTTAACTGATTCGTAGTCTCCATTCCTGCATTTGAAAAGGGATGTTGTGGCCTGGATGTTTATTTGGGGAAAAATAAATCCTAATATGGATCATCCACATCTAATCAAGTCTAGATTCATTTAATCAGACTTGAACTTTATTGAACTGCCACATATATATATATATATATATATATATATATATATATATATATATATATCTTTAAGGGCCCCCCTTTGAGAACCATGGTCCATCTTATTATTACTTGAATGTAAACCCACCTTTAGTTTACCCACCAGCCTATGTGCTCCATTCCAGTGGTCACGCTTCAGGTCAAGCTTCAGGTCAGGCTTCAGGTAGAGGAGGAAAAAAGAATGTGTGTGTGTGTGTCTGTGCTGCCTGTTCCTTTAAACAACCAACAAAAAAAAAGTCTGTATCGTGCAGCCGCAGACTGCAGCATCACAGAGGCATTGTTGTGAGCAGTGTGTGATCAGGAGAAGAGCACTCGAGCGACTTCAGCAGCCTGGAGCCCAACACACATTCATTTGCCTGCTCTTAATTACCATCTCAGCTAAACTAACACAGGCTCTGTTGTGTTGTGTTTGCTACATTTGGGATTGAGGAGGGAGGGGGGTGTAATTAACATAGCTCACAATAGAGAGGAGCTTTTTTTGTTGTTTTTTTTTTGGAGGAGGAGGTAGGGGAGAGACGGTGAGCCGTGAAGATGAAGCTCCATTAATGCACTGCTGCACTGATGCTCGCCAGATTACAGCAACATCCTTCAGCCTGCAGCAGACAGCTCGGCACACCCAAAACACTAACTTCCTCTACACACTCACACTGAATAAAGAACAACGCTCTCATCAGAGGGCTACATCCACACCTTCTCCTCACCTGCCAGTTCCCCACCTCAGACAGCTGAGTGATAACGCTGTCTGTCTGTTAGGAGAATGTTTCTGAGGGCACAATCACATGTAGAGCTCAGGCTGGATGAACAGTTACATGACGTTCTGTAGTTTAGTGGTGTTTGGTGATTTAATTCTGTGCTTGTTTAATAGTTTTGGACACTGTCTTATCCAGGCATCCATCCATCTTATCCGCTTATCTTGGTTTTGGTGAGTCCAGACTCTACCCCTCCATCCAATCATCTATGTTTACATCCAGCCATAATTCACTCCATCCACTCACTGTCCCACACAACCATCCATTCATTCAACTATACAGCCATGCTAAACATATCCACCCATAAAAGAACCCCTTTTGGTTAATCAAGGAACCATAGAACAGTTACCAGTTAATTAAAGTAGTGGTTCTCAAGTCCCAAAGCATCTTCTGCCGAATTACATTTATGACATTTCTCTTATCCAGAGTGACTTACCTATGAATCATGTTACACAGGTAGGTGAATGTAGCGTTAGCGGTCTTAAATAAGGACTCTGTTCTTGCCCAGCCAATGAATAGAACCCTAGTCTGCCACGGGAAAGGAGAACCACAGTCAATCCACACTTTTGCTCTATTTCAGACCCCAACACCCCTGAGGCCATTAAGAACACTGAATACCTGGTTCAGGTGTGGACTGGCCATTTTAAATGGACAGCTGCTTCAAAATAACCACTGCTGTCAAAAACACCCTTTATTTTTGAGAATGAAACTATAAATCTATAAATTTGTCGTTTTTCCTTTTTTTGACTTTTATATTGTGTGTATTTCCTTCTTCTCAGTCTCAAACAGAAAATCAGAGTAGGACACACTGGGCGTTCAGTTTACTCTCATTGTATTCTGTAGTACAAGTGAGCAGGCAGCTAAAACGCTACCATAACATTCACCACTTCAGCAGCAGTAAACATGTTATTACAGGTTAATAAGAAAAGTGCTCAGAGTTAATGCGACACGTATACGGCAGCAGTTGGTATTGATCAACAAGGCACCGGAGGCATTAAGTCACCTCTCCCCTCTGGGGAGGGCGTTTCTCTGAGCCTGTCCAATAAAGACGATTAGAACCCTTGATCTTCAGCAAGTGCATAACAGCTACAGACTGCAGTGGAACCACTGCAGCATGTCAGAGCTACTGATCTACTGTCAGTTCATTGGAGGAGTCTGTGAGCTGTTCCATAAGTCTCTGATAAGTCCTCTTCTGGCTTTCTGCTCCTCCAGCCCCAAAGCACACTGACCCAGCAAACACCAGTCAGGATGTTCTAGCATGTTTTATCCCATTCTGTTCTTCTCCAGCACACTGTTCTAGTACACTATTCTAGCATGTTCTAACATGTTCTCTCCATCTAAACTATTCTGATGTTCTTCTCCTTTTGCACAGGCCTAAGATGTTTTCACGCATTTACATTATTCTAGAATGTTCTTCCTCATTCAGAGTTTCCGCATGTTCTCCTCAGTAAGACTGTTCTGCAGAATGTTTCCCCATTCAACGTGTTCTAGAATGTTCTTTTCCTTCACTGTGTTCTAGAATGTTCTCCCTTTTAACTCTGTTTTAGAACATACTCCCCATCCTCACTGTTCAGTCAAACTGTTTCACAATGTTCCCCCATGTTCCACTCACTGTGTTCTAGACTGTCCTCTTTTTAAACACTGTTTTAGAACGTTCTCCTCCATCACACTGTTCCTCTCTGTTTTAATCTGTTCTACAGTTTTCCACCATTTGAAGTTGTTCTAGACTGTACTTCTCCATCACTGTGTTCTAGAATGGCTTCCTTTTTAACGCTGTTTTAGAATGTTCCTCCTTTCAGACCATTCTTCTTCATCACACCTGTTCTGTACTGTTCTCCTCCATTACACTGTTCCTCTCAATCTGTTCTACAATGTTCTACAATGTTCACTTTTCAAATACTCACACTGGGTCATTTGATACTAGAACAGAGCTTGTCTGGAGGTCTGGAGGTCCTAGAGGTCCACAAGGCCAACCTTAAAATGAATGAATTTGTTTAAGTGAACCAAAAGCTTAATTGGGCTTGACTTAATTAAAGTCCTTATTGTTTACTAATGATCTGATGACAGCTGCCATAGTTACGGTAACATTCGTACTCAAAGTATCTCAGCAGGTGCTAATATGATTAAGAGCGTGGAATTCTATTCTGCCTGTGTTTTGTGGATGGGGTTTGTGTCAGGTTCTGACAGGCTGAGGTTGGAATTGTCCCCTTGGGGTTGTTGGTCAGATCCAATTAAAGTTCTATGCTAGAACAGTCAACAGTACAATGCGGGTCAGTGTGTTACGGGCTTTCCGTAAGGCCTCAGTGGAGGTGAGCATTTAGGTCGTATTTCTCACAGAATTTGTCAGTCAAAGGGATGCAGGTGAGCAACTCGCACCACTCGCACTTAAGGGGGTACACGTAGAAGAGCACCACAAAGCCGGAGAAGATGCCCAGGAAGAGGGTGAGCGAGAGTAGGATCTGGCAGCGCTTGCGGTACATGTCCATGCGACCGAAGCTGATGTAGGGCAGGAAGGCGAAGGAGAGGAAGAAGCCCGAGATGAAGCCGCAGATGTGGGCGAAGTTGTCGATCCATGGCAGCAGGCCGAAGGCGAAGAGGAAGAGCACCACGCACAGCAGCTTGAAGAAGGCCCGCCACGGACGGGCCAGGATCTGCCAGCTTTGAAAGAGCTCCACAAACAGACACGCCAGGATGCCGAACTGAGAACCTGCTGGGCCCACCTAAGGTGAAAAACGTATTGAGTTAAGCATCTTGGATTTTTCTGTATGCTGCCCTTGTCCTTAGGGTCCCTGGTGGTGAACAGTTTCAGCTTTCATCTTTTTACAGGCTGAAATCATTTAAGGGGTTGTCTCTGCTGTTAAACATGGTGGTGGGTCATTTGTGTTGACCCCTTAAGACAACACAAGGGTTAAAGTAAAAACAAAAAATGCTTTCCTGTGTAACTGCTTAACGTTTCAAAACATATAATTTAATGCTTTTTTGAAATGGTGTGACCTCACAACCTTGAACATATTGAACATATTACTGCCCATTTCAAGCCAGCAGCAGTTTAGCAGCTCATTAAATTATAGAAGATATAAGATATAAGGAAATTTGTTACTGCAGCCCAATTTTTTGCTGTCTTAAGAAGTACACACTGTGCTGTTCCTGGCTGTCTGAAATTAAAAGTTCCACTGTAGCTGTTCTAAAGGATGAAATTTACTGTATTTCTGAAGTTTGTGAGCAGTTTAACATCTTATTCTGTGTATTTTGGCCTGGGCTGCTTTTTGAATGACACAAAATACAGGACAGAGCAGAGGGCATTTACATACAATGCATTCTAAAAGTCTTCAGACCCTTCCATTTGTTCAGATATTGTTATGTTGAGACCTTGTTCTAGCATTATACACTCAATACCCCATAATGAGAAAGTGAAAACTTCAGATCTTCACTTATTGTAAATCTACTGAAAAGGAAAAACCCTTTGCTATGACACGTGAAATTTCGGTCTGGTGGCCTCCCATTTCTATTGATTATCTTTGCTTGGAGTCCATCTGTGGTAAATTCAGCTGATATGAACATGGACATGATTTGGAAAAACACACACCTGTCTATATAAGGTCTCACCGCTGACAGTGCATATCAGAGCAAATAGAAGGCCATGAGAGGCCAAGAACTGCCTATAGAGCTCAGAGACAGCATTGTGTGGAGGTGTTGCATGGATCTGTTGAAGGCTACAGAAGGAATTATCTTAGAAAATTCAGCTGCACTGAAAGTCCCCAAGAGCACAGTGGCCTTCATAACTTTTAAATGGAGAAGGTTTGAAACAACCAGGACTCTTCCTAGAGCCGGCCTCCCCATCCAAACCAAAGTAATGGGGGAGAAAGGCCTTGGTAAGAGAGGTGACCAAGAATTCAATGGTCATTCTGGTTGAGCTTCAAATGTCCTGTGTGTAGATGGGAAAAACTTCCAGAAGGTCAACGATCACTGCAGCACTCCATCAACCTGGGCTGTATGGCAGAGTGGCCATATAGTAAAACACACTTGAAAGCACCTCAGGCTGTGAGACTCAAGATTCTCTGCTCTCGTGAAACCAAGATTGAACTTTTTGGACTCAATTCTAAGCTGTATGTCTGAAGGAAACCAGGCACTGGTCATCACCTTCTCAATACCATCCCTACAGCGAAGCCTGGTGGTGGCAGCTGGTCAGGGAGACTGGTCAGGGTTAAGGGAAAGCTGAATGAAGCAAAGTACAGATATATTCTTAATGAAAATCTGATCCAGAATGCTCGGGACCTCGGACTGGGCTGAAGGGTCACCTTCCAACAATACAATGACCTTAAGCACACAGCCAAGACAGAGCAGGAGTGGCTTATCGACAACTCTGTAAATGACCTCCTCCGGCCCAGCCAGAGTGCTGACTTGAACCCAATCGAACATCTCTGGAGAGACCAGAAAACGGCTGTCCACCAACGGCCCTCATCCAGCCTGACAGAGCTTGAGAGAATCTGTAGAGAAGAATGGCTGGGGTCTGAAGACTTTTCCGGTGCATTATATAGATTTGTCTCTTTAATTCTATGGTGTAGAGAGAGAAATAATTAATAATAATAATAATAATAATAATAATAATAATAATAATAATAAATAATAATTCTCCAAAAAAGTTTTTTGGAGAAGTGCTAAGTAAATGTCAAATATAGGCTCTTTTAAACTTAACTCCACTTATTATCCACTACTATAGCCCTATACCCTTCTAGACTACTATTAAAGCACCATAAGTTATAGGTTTATGAGAAACGCTGCACCTCAGCTCTGTAAGGAAGGAAGATGGCACTGGCCAAGTTGCCTGTGATGCCACTGAGGATGTAGATGATGGATATTCGCAGCCAGCCAGCTAGCTTCTCCAAATCCCTCAGGATGGTCATCTGGAAGCACACAGACACCAGGCAGTGCAGGATCCTGAGCAGAAACACAAGACAGGTAAAGCCTTGAATACGATTCTCTAGTCTTTTCTAGACTTCAGCTAAAATACAGATGATCTGAATGACATGTGGAAAAGTGCAGAGTGCCAACAGTGCTGGATTACGATCAAACCTTGCGCTTACCCAGCATGCAGGAAGAGAGAGAGCCACAGCCGATAGAACTGGTCTGGCACCTCTGGATTAAGAAAAGGCAGCAGGCCACACACATCATCCATGCAGTGAACCTGGAGGAAGGCATGTTACAGGGAGCTCTATTTACACATGAGTTTTGAGCGCCACCTAGTGGTGGTCTTCTATGTACAGTTTATTCTGTGAGCTGTGTGAGAAACCAACTAACCATCTCTAATAACCAACTCTATACTCCCTCTACTGGTTACATTTAGCAAGAGCTATATGAGACCTATAAGTACTGCGTACCATGGTATAAGACCCTATTATATTCTGTAACTGTAATAATGAAAGTAAACGGCAACCATCTCCCTGCAAGGCACACTAATACACACAGGGGTTCTTCAAGGGTTTTCTTTTTACATTAAACATAAATGGTTCTTTGCCTGATTCTGTGGATTGTATAGAAAACTTTTTATAGATGGTTTCCTTATAAAACCTTCCCAAAATGGCTTTATTTAGCAGGTTTCACCACTGCTGTGAATTCCTTTTTTGCAGTACCATGTAGAGGCCTTGTAGTGCTTAGACAGAGTTTCCCAGTTGATTATAGAGGTTTCCCAAAAGCATCTAGGCACCAAAAAGATTCTTAAATGGTCGAGCAAGCCTCACACTGAACACTATCTCTACTAACACTGTGATTGTTTGGGGAAACTGCTAACTAGTACTGCTAATGCTCATTTTATATTCAGCATATTCAAATATTACAGATGATTAGTTGGTGTTAAAAATAAATTAACATATATTAAATAAATACATACATAAATAATCACTATAATGTAAACGAAAGCATAACTCTGGTAATCATGCCACCACCTCACTCCTACCAACAAACAAAAGCAAGTGGGATCCTCAACCCCACTCATGAAGCAACAATGATGCAATGATGTTCCAGTGGAATAGAGAGGTATGTACATTCACCTGGGAACACAGTGTGGCCTCTTCATGGAAATAGCCATTCATAAAGTCACAGTACTCTCTGGATGTGATCTCACACCTGCACAATGAAAAAGTTAATAAGGGGGGGTAAAGTACAACACTTCTGTAACATATCGAAATATTTAATTCAACGTATGAAAGCTTTCACATGAGTATCCATAATAAAAGTTATTTTGCTTTTTACAATATTTTGTAATATTGTATTAAAGCAACAGTATGTAAAGTTTCTACATTAAAATAGCAGCTTCAAAATCAAGTTGTTGCAAAAGTGAATTCCACTCCTCATCTGTAGAGAAGCCAGGGAGCAAAAAGGGTAAATTCTCCAGAATGCTGATTTAAGGTGGCCTGTAAGGCTTACTACAACTTGTTCATCAAAATACCATTTTAAAAGGCCTGGAATTGAATACTTAAATATTTTCATAAACACATACCTTTTAACTTTTACTCAACTAGAAGTCAAAATATCAATACTTTACTAAGTTTAACAAATCAACAGATGGCATTTGACTTCTGATTTAAGCTTGAATGCCAAACCCAGCCCCTTGAAAAACAGAGGAAGACTGAAGAGCAGAAATGTAAAGGAGGGTAGAGATAGATTTTATGGAAGGAGGAGGAGCGTCAACTTTTTAGCTTTATCATATCATATCATCAGTACTTCTAGATTTACTCAGATACAAATACTACACTTTGTCTGTGTCTATAGATCTCTATGGATTACTCTCACCTTCCTTTGGTTCCGATGCAGCACGGCCTGCCTGTAATGACACAGTCTATGTGAGGCAGGTTTGTATGGTTTCCACTGCTGTACCTGGTGCATATCTGAAAACACACAGTCAACATTAGTGACCCTCACTGTGACTAAAGCAATAAGCCAGATGCTGCCAGGCACTACTAGAAATAGAAGACAGCCCTTATTACTTTTTATTACTTAGAGAAACCAGTGATGAAATATGCACAAATCTCTAATTTCTATGGATGAAATAAAGAAATAATCAAAAAGACCATACATGACCTTCAGTGATGATATTGTATATATATATATATATATAGTATATAGTTATGCTAAAATGTTTTGGTACTGTCACAAAGATACACTCACCGGCCACTTGGTGATGTCATCAGGCCACTCATGAGGCGAGATGGAGGCCGGCTCCAGACACGTCCTAAAATCACAGCAACACACGGCGATCTGTCACACGTCTGCAGCACAGTGCTGCTCAGTTAATGCTCAGTGTACAGTAAAGAGGAGGGCACCTTACCTGGGGTCTTGGTGACAAACTGAGCCATAATTGCGTAATTTACCATCAAGATAGGGAACACTTGGGTGCTGAGGCCACTTTACCCACAGAGCCAATGTACTCTGAGAGAGAGAGAGAGAGAGAGAGAGAGAGATGTATGGATATCCCTAAGTTGCACCCATTCTGACATAAATGTGCAAATGCACACACAGCTTGGCACAATGCCTAATGCCAGGCATAGGCTAAAGGAGTGGAAGGTGCTCCATTTAATACTTTTTGGAATGAGTTGGGGTGGTGATCATCCAGCATCCTGACCTTATTAACGCTCTTTTCGCTAAATGCAATCAAATCCTCACAGCAATATTCTAACCTCTAGTGAAAAGCCTTTCCTAGACAGTAGACAGTCACTCCAACAAAAGCAGGATAAACTCTGTTTTAATAACCTTGAATTTGGAAAAAACAATGCATGAGCAGGTGTCCCAATACTTTTGTCCATATAGTATATTCACTAGCTCTACTGTCCAGGGAAGACCTTCTTTTGTATTGATTCTATACTGTACATAGAAACATCCTTTTTTAGGTGTTCTTTTAAGGAGTGGGTCTTTTAAGAAGAAGTGAGATGTGTAGTGATGAAGTGAATGGCACTGACTGAACACTCTTCCTGAGAGGTCTGTACACAGCCTGACTGGTCGTTTCGGACGCAGCAGGCCGAGTTACGCTCCCTCTGTTTCTTCTCCTGCATCAGATCATGCACCTGTTGGTCCTGGCGCATGCAGGGCGAGAACTTCGCCCCCAGATGTATCAGCGCTTCCTACAGTACAGGACATGATGTAGTATTTCACCAAGTGTTTATTTAACCCAGTGTTAATAAGCAGGGCTCGGTTCCCAGAAGCATCCTAGCACCTAAGACCGATCTTAAATGGCCGAGCATGCTTCACACTGAGCCCTCTCTCTACCAGTTAAGATGATCCTAACACTAAGATGCTTTTGGGAAACTGGGCCAGAAAATTGTTTTCAACAATCTAGTCACAGGCAGTAACTTACAGAGTTTGGTCCAACCCAGAAGTTCTCCTGCTGCACAAACTTGACATTCTCATAAACACCTTTATTTCTTAAAACCTAGAATAGAAAAGAATTTGTTAGAAAGTTTAAGTATTATTTATGATATTACTAGGTGGTTGCTATTGTGCTGCTAGATGGTTGCTATGGTGTTATTATGACTTTCCAGGTGATTGATATCTGTTTAATATGTGCGGATCTTGCTGAATGGTTGACAGATGGCTGCTATAATGTTGCTAGGTGGTTGCTATGGTTTTGATATGACTTTCCAGGTGATTGATATTTGTTTAATAGGTGCAGGTCTTGCTGAACAGTTAATAGGTGGTTGCTTTGATGTTGCTAGGTGGTTGCAAAGTGGTTGCTATTGTGCTGCTAGATGGTTGCTATGGTGTTATTATGACTTGATAGGTGATTGATATCTGTTTAATATGTGCAGATCTTGCTGAATGGTTGATAGATGTCTGCTATAATGTTGCTAGGTGGTTGCTATGATATCCTAGATGGTTGCTAAGTGGTTGCCATAGTTTCATAGGTGTTTGAATTGGCTGAAATTGGTTGCTAGGTGGTTGCTATGGTGTTGGTAGGTGGTTGTATGGTATCCTAGATGGCTGCTAAGTAGTTGCTTTGGTATCCCAGGAGGTTCCAATGGTGTTGCTGTATGGTTAATCAGTTGTTACTATGGTGTTGCACAGATGACTGCTGTGGTGTTGCAATGTGGATGTTGAGTGGTTGCTATTGTGTTGCTTGTTGGATGCTTTGGTGTCACAGATGGCTGCAATAGTGTTGCAAAGAAGTTGCTATTGTGTTGCTATGGTGTTGCTAAGTGGTTGCTATTGTATATCAGGTGTTTGCAATGTTGTTTATCTGTGGTTGCTATTATTTAAAACAGGTATGAGGTTTTAACGACTGCAGTGGTTTAATCTTCAGGGTGAACTCACAGAATCTACAGTTTCGTGTTGGGAGAAGCCAACAGGCGCAATTCCATAGATGGAAACTGAGAGGATTGTGATGAGCAGGTGGACAAACGTGATCCAGTAAGTGAAGAAAGGCCTGCAGGATGAAGAAACACCTGTCATTAAGAGCGCAATGGCAATTCTCTACTGTAATATTAAAGATGTTGACAGGTTATACCTGTGGTCATTCATGTCCTCTATCTGCCTCTTCACGTAGCTGTCGATGCGTTTGCGGTAAGAGCGGTTGGTCAGCCTGCCCACTATCCCCAGGCCATACGGACGTTTATCTCGAGCAAAGAGCTTCTTGACAGGAACAGCGATACGCTGACCGCGGCGCTGACCACTCACACTCACCACCTCCTGCCGTAAACGCACCCTCGGCTGAATCAACGTGCCATCCCTGGCTTTCCTCCAGCCCCTCTCCAGAGGCCTGCAGAGAGAGAAAGAGAGAGAGAGACACACACACAACAGCTGTGATTCACACTTGAAAGCGTTCAGCGCTCGCTCGTCTTCAGCTGTGTTGTTGAGTTCTGAACATTTCCGAGTTCTACAGTTTACTTCAGGCTGGATCTGTGAGTGTCTGGATTTGCCGTTTGTTTGGATCTTTGTTGAGGACTGTCTTTGAAGTCGTGGCAATGAATAAATTTCAGTGACTTACACGTATACAAATAGCCAGACATGTGTCATTACACGTGTGTGTGTGCAGATGTCTGGAATCAATGTGCTCAGTAATATTAAATCAACCTGGTTGCACATACAGTACCAGTCAAAAGTTTGGACACACCTGCTTGAATGTGTGCTGACCATCATCTTAAAAACATTTGCTCCAAGCAAGCATGACCATATAAGAGTTCACTGTGGACACATGGGTAAGACTGTGGACATGTGTTTGCTTGAGGGTGGACATATGTCTCAACCCATGCTTCTACAGTATGTTAATGCATTAACATTAACGCTTAATCTCCTCCTTTCAGTTCAACCTACAATTTAGACTTTAAACCCCCTACCCCCAGCTGACCAGCCATGACATCCTAACAACGGTGGCCAGCTGTGTGCACCCCAGTGTCCTCTATATGGTCACCCTAGCATTTAGATGACCAGCACACAGATGTTGACCAGCACACATTCAACCACATGTGTCCAAACTTTTGACTGGTGTATATATTGGGAGGTAGGTATTGGGACACTTGCTCATTCTTTGCTTCTTCCAAAATTAAGAGTGTTAAAAAAAACAGCTGATCCTGCTTTTGTTGTAGTAACCTTAACTTCTACTGTCCAGGGAAGGCCTTGTACTTTTGGAGTAGCATAGCTGTGAGGATTTGATTGCGTTTAGCAACAAGAGCTTTAATGAGGTCAGTGTTTTGGACCACTGTCTTGTTGCATAACCCAATTAAGTGTCAGCTACAGTTCATGGACAGAAGAACATAAGACAATCTGCAAGTCTTCTCTGGTACAGAACACAATTCATGATTCCTTCAATAATAGCAAACTATGGAGACTATGCAAAACATCCTCACACCATCGCACTACCACCACCATGTGTCTGACTGTAGGTATGATGTCAGTGACGCTTACAAGTGACTTTTAAAGAGTGAGAGGGAGTTAAGTTAGTGAAGCTTACAGCATTAAGTGACTCCTCTCTAAGTCGGTCTTGTCCAGGGCACTGCCAGTCAGGTCCAACTCATCGGCTACTTTGTTTGTGTCGTTGACGCGGATGGCGGCTTCAGAGGGCGACTCAAACACTTCGTCTGCGTATGTGGACAGTTCCTCTTGAACCAGCCCATCCTAATCACACACACACAGGGCTTCATTACACTCAACAAAGAGTGACCAGACCAGACAATTCAGTGTTATAAGTGCTAATGTACAGTTAAATGCTTATTACGTTTACTGTCTTATGGTGTAAGACAGGGGTTTCCAACTCTGGATTACCCTCACTTTTCATATTTTGGTGTTCTGTGAGCTATAACACACCTGATTCAACTAATCAGCTCATTCAACACCCCTCATTAGTAAATATGGCCGGGGTACTCCAGGACCAAGACTGGAAGGGCTCAAAGAATTGTTTGAGGCAAACTGGTAAAATCTCACATGATAGAGCATACCAGCCAGACCAGAGGTGCACAATCATGGTCCTGTAGACACTGCAGGGCCAGGACTGAGCACCCCTGGCCTAATCTCTACTTCTAAAGGATTTACATTATTTTTCACATCATTTATGGAGTCTGGCAGATGATCTGATTCAATTTCATCAGTTACAGAGACAAGTGTAGTGTTCTAGAGTCTCTGTCTGGGTGGGGAACTATACTCCAAACTGTTGCATGGAAGAAAACAATGATACCAACTATATTACACTATTCATACTATCTAAACAGAGGTGGGATTTCCAAAGCACAAAGATGATTTCTTGATGCCTGAGCACTCTACTAGTTAAGATGAGCTTAACCCCAAGATGCCTTTGGTACACTGAACTCAATTGCTATGGGAGTTGGAACCAGTGGCAGATAATCTGTAATCAGACATATGTGAGAGCAGAAAAGCAGATGTGATTTTCCATAAAACAGCCAATAGAGGGCAGTGTTGGAAGAGGGAATTAAGAGGGATCAGTTGGTTAAGTGCTGCTGGCAGCCTCACCCTTGTGAAGAAGGAGGTGTCCTGCTCATCTAGGAAATCCCCCGTGTCCTCCTCTATGAAGCTGGCTGCTGCAAAGCTGCGTCTGTGCACTCGCCGCAACGTACCTTCTTTTAGTGGACGACCCTGAAAGCAGAAACAGTATTGACCATCTTCATCATCATTATCATCACCACCACCTTTGTCAACATCAACAAGTACTGGCTGTTCTTTAAAAGCAGGGAAACATGTTTAAGGACGATGCTGCACTCCTGTTGTCGCGGAGGCTGGATTATCTCTGTTCTGGAATATTCCAGCTGACTAACAGCTGAGCATTCCAGAGGAATTACTATGGCCATCTGTTATCATTACTCCAGGCCTGCTCATCTGGGCAGATGCACTCGGGTGAACTGCACCAAATTCAGGTCCGACAAGATGGGCCTACAGATCAACTTTTACATAACAGATTATGAAAGGGACAAAAACAAGAATGCAAAAGTGAGCCACCACACAGAAATCTGTGATAATCGGCCCAGTGCAGGCTTTACTCAACACAGTCTTGTCCTAGCGTGATCTGCGCCACTTTAAAAAGGACACAAGTCTCTTCAACAGCTGGACTAATTGTTTAAAGAAGGAACTTTATTTTCCAACCTTCAGAAGTGGGACACGAATGGACTTTATCTGTCTCGTATTTGGTCTAGTTGCTAGTGTCCTGCAAATCATCATACTCAGGTCCCATGTTTTTGCATCTCCTGGCGTCTATCAAGTCTGGAATGATTATTTCAAACAACCATGACCATGTCTTCTTTATATATTTTGGTGTTCTGTGAGCTATAACACTACTAATCAGCTCATTCAACACCCCTCATTATTAAATATGGCCATGGGTACTCCAGGACCAGGACTGGAAGGGAGCTGGCATTGAGGCTCAAAGAACTTTTTTGTCGAGGTCTCTTTGGTCTCCAGCAGAAGACTCTCATTGTTCCAACAATAAGCTGCAAACTGGTAAAATCTCACATGATGGAGCACACCAGCCAGACCAGAGGTGCACAATCATGGTCCTGTAGACACTGCAGAGTTAAGCTCTAATCCTTGATCTGTAATCTAACATGCTGGCTCCATTTGAGCCAACTGTGGCATGATCATGGTTGTTTGAGAATAATCATTCCAGACTTGATAGACGCCAGGAGATGCAAAAACATGGGACCTGAGTTACGATGATTTGCAAGACACTAGCAACTAGACCAAATACAAGACGGATCAAGTCCATTCGTGTCCCACTTCTGAAGGCTGGAAAAGAAAACGCCTTCTTTAAACAATTAGTCCAGCTGTTGAAGAGACTTGTGTCCTTTTTAAAGTGGTGCAGATCTATCGTTTTTCTATAGTTTATCTTAATTGTTTATAGTTTAAAATATCAGGCCTTGTGTTTATAAATTACCCAATATTGATCCAATTTCTTCCACTAGCAAGGACTCCCCCAACCACACAGCGATATCTGTGTTTACAGGGTGAAGACTAGCGCATGCTATAAAGCACAACTGCATCTTTCCCATTTGCTGTTTATGCAATGGGATTGGACATCTAAACATGCTTGGATGAGAACGTTAGGTACCTCTTCTGTTCTCTTTGAAAGCTAAAGGTGAGAGCTAGCATCACAACAACGGATGGCTGTGGCCAGGCCTGTCATGATAATCACCCTATCAACTTATCGGACAATATATGGACATGACCTCGATTATTTGTCTGACTTCAATAATGGACACTGTGTTTGCTTGCTTGTATTTTACCCAGTCACGCAGTTCTGTTCTCTGTTGGTGGTGAGCTGGAGTCACAGACTGCAGTGCAGTGCGTGTCAATGCATCATGGCGCCTCCATAAACACAGAGCAGACTGAGACAAGTAGTGGTGTGACAGATCACCACTCTGGAACTGTCCATTTCCTAGGATATTCACTGGCCAGATATTATTTGGGTGGTGGCTCATCCTCACCACAGCAAGGACACTGACATGGTAGCATGTTAGTGTGTCTGGCACTGGTACAAGTCAATCAAACACAACAGTGTCGCTTGGATTTTCCCACATATCAACGTAAGTGCTAGGCTAAAAGTAGCTCCCCACCCAAAAATATCTGGCCATCAAGTGGATACTGACCGCTGAGAAATATTAGAGGACTTACAGAAATTATACACTACAGACAGATCCATAATATCTTAAAATCAGTGTATTGCACTGTAATTATTGAGTGCAATTAATGTGCATTCATACATAATAAACACAAGCAAACAAAAAATGTAGTCCAACCTTGACCAGTGCGGTGGCTGCTCTGAAGCTCATCTTGGCGACGGACTCTCTCTTGCGTCGGCGCGGATGCCGGTTGAAGCCTGACCGGGAACTGGTGAAGGAGCACAGGGAAACAGCACCGGGGGTGATGGGAGTTTGAGGCCCACTGAAACCGTCAATTTCCTCCACGTTACGGAAGGCTCGACCCCGGGCCAGCGGGTCCACGATCTGCAGAGGACAATGACCTCAGTGTCAATAAATAAAACACCATAACCCCTGCAAAACCTCAGGGAGGCCACAATTCTGGTACAATCAGTGATGGATGATGGATGATAATCAATATCACCCAGGATTGCTGCAGGTCATACTGCCTATACATCAATGTTCTGAATATCAGTTTCGAAACACAGTAGTGAAGCTTGGAAGTCTGGAAACTAAAATGTCAGACACCATGTCATGTGTCATGGAGTAGTTAACTAAGAAACCTCCTTCAAACCTTCTGTATGCCATGCTGTGATGGGGGCAAGTATAGAGGCGGCGGGGTCTCTGTGCTGGTGATGGAGATGTTGTCCTGGCTAGGCAGGTCCATCTCGCGGATAACTTGAGGCTTTAGCTTGCCGTAGCGCTGGTTGCAATGGTGCAGGCTCTTCCTCTGCCATTTCTGTGTGGTGTCCGCATCCTTGCTGACCCCAAACCAGTCCGCCGTGCCCCTGCAGACAGAGCAAGATGATCAGCACACAGCCCAAATAGAAAAATACAGTGCAACAATGCAGTAGTTAGTTCTGACATAATGTAATGTGAAATTCAATGCAGCAGGGACTTTAGGAACCCTCCTGTGTAGATAACATCTACAGTCATATAAAAATATAACATATTAAACATATTTAAACATATAAACATTTGATCTTTACTTGATCATTATTGGGAGATGGAGCTTATATAAGCAAACACACAACAGAAGAAATTCAATTTAAAATGTCTTTAAAATGTAAAATGTAATAAATGGAAATGCAAATTTCTAGTGAGGAAAAAGTTAGAACACCCTATGCCCTAATAGCTGGTATTTCCCCCCTTTGCTGAAATAACCTCAGTTAGACGTTTTCTATAAGGATCTACCAGTCTCTGACATCAACTGGGAGAAAGTGTTTCCCACTCCTCCATGCAAGATTCTTTCAGCTGTGAGACTGATACAATGCTGTATAAAGGCAGAGACACACCCCTTCTTATTTATTTATTTAAATTGCCAGTCATTTAGTACAAGTTATTCATTTTTCAGTATCAGGAAAAAACAGAAAGCCTCAACAACCAAATATAATTTCAGATGTTTCAACATTTCGTGAACCTCTTTACCTTTATTCCAGTTTCTTTTTCAGGACTGAAAAAGAGCCTTTACAGTTTAATCATTTCATCATTTATTTAGTCCCAAACATGTGCAACAATGCTGGGGTCTGGGCTGGGCTCTGGGGTGAACAGCAGCAGCTTCAGCAGTTGAATAATTTGTACTAAGGTTCTTGATCAGTTCTACATCTTTTTAGACCCACAGATCTGAGTCGTATTCTTACAGTGGAGGGGAGGACAGAAATACCTGTGGATGTTCAGATCTGAAGTCTCCTGTCTCTCAAAGATGAAAGCTTTTTATGTTTCTCCTGAATTATCTTTCATCCTCATAAATGCAGAACTTGCACTTAACGGCTGTTTTGACTGGAAATGAAATAAATGAAAGTTGCTCTCTTTTGCACCGTGCTATATATACGCAAATAACAGTCATTTTTATATTTCAGCACAGTTGGCTTAATACAAATACATACACGTAATACATATACGGTGCTGGGCAATTCCATACTGAAGCCATTCTCAGCACAGCCGTAATAGTAACATGGTAGAGGCTTGGCAGTGTGGGTAGTGTGTTATCCCTTGGCTCTTAGGGCTTTAGGCCTACAGCAAAGTCCACCCTGCCTGCCACGCTTTTTCTGTTGTTCAAGTAATGAAGAACATCTGGTGGCTTAAGAGCACAAGGATTAAGCTCGGCCTTACAGCAACCACGGGATCCTCACTCTTACAGTGGACTGATAATTCTTTATTACAGTGATGACTAACCTGCAATTCTTCGTATGCATGTGTTTAATGTGTGTGTAAGTTGAGGACAGCGGGAGGCTGTAGGGAGTGTTTAGAAAAGGACGACACTCAGTAATAACAGGCCTAGATTGTGTATCATTACAGAGAAGGCCAGCTGGGGCCTTATAGGCCTGTGTACAGGAGTGCGGGTCAGGTTTATTGTTGTCTGCCCTATTTATAATTTCAGTTCATATAAATGCATTTATTTAGAAAACGTATAGAAAAAAACATTTTATTATGTTTTTTTCATTCATTTTTTATATATTCATAAGCAGAAATACGCATACTGCTCAAATTTGTTGGGTAATTCTGTCTAGGTGCTAAATAATTTTGCAAACCAGTAGTAAACCAGAAATGTACACTGAATTCACAGTATTTACAGATGCAAATCAGCTGCATCTTTATGAAACTGACTGCATTACCACAGTTCTAACAGAAAGACAGCAATTACACTGACCTTGAACCGATATGCAGTCGACATTTGAATCATGTACATTCAAAGCACCTTTCTGCCAGGGTGGCATCAACACATATAAAGCATGGCCTCTAACAGCTTCCACACAGCCAGAGTCCACACTCTTCAGGTCCTCACTCTCATACCTACACAACGTACGTGTCATAGCAAATTGTACAGGTGAGCAATATGATGATATTGTTTCATTTTCATGATAAATTACATCGCAGTATACTTGCACACACAATATACGTCTAGCACACAGACCGACTACATGTTTCAGTAGAAAGAGAGCAGAATTAGCGCTGGTTAATTGCATTAACAATATCACAGTGTGTGAAATACTGAATAAACATCATTGTGATCATGGGTTTTGATGGTCTTTATATGTAAGAAACACTAAATTGACCTGGCTTGTTACTCATTCATTAACTCACTCTGGTTAACAGACTAAAAATGATCCACAAGGGGGCGCTGTTAGTACTTGGATAGCTTCTGGTGCTTTGCATCAATGACACTGTGGGCACTTGTTAAAAGTGGCGCTAGGAGCACTTTAGCTGTCTGGGGTTAAGGACCTAAATGTTGTGATATATATATTATGCATTTGTGTTTAAGTATTATGATATTATATTTTTTGGCCACCTCCACATGCCCCACATGCGTCACAAAAAGATGTACTATTATGCTTCCCACAGTTTATCGGTATCAGGTGATTTTTAGCCAAAATATGCTTTTATATTTCTCTAATTTGCTAAAACAGACCTCTGTGTGAGGGCACTGCTAGTGAATGGGGGAGTTCAAGCGTGGCCTCGTGGAGGAAGCAGAGTAAACACCACTGACCGCATACCACTTTCCAGAGTACATCGCTCAGCCCAGTACAGTATCAGAACACAGCAGAGCTAACAAACACCACTAACCACACAAAACAGCAAACAGTGCAGACCACATTTAACCACGGCCAAAAGTACAGCAGCAACAGCTGGTAAGCTAAAGTGATGGAGTTTTCAGAGCTAGATAAGCGGCATTTTTCCGGTTGTGTTTCTGCACTGTGTTTCCACACCTCTCTCAGCTGGTGTTTTTTAGCTGTGGTTGATTCCAAAAAAGTAAAGTACATTTGACCTTGGGAGACAATGCAGAACAATACAGAGGCCCTGCATGATAATGCATTCCCAAGTTTCTCTGAAAGGAGTAATGTAGCATTCAGCCCTGGCCTTAATCGGGATTGACGATCTTCCGGTCATAATGTACTGAAAACCTACCATTGCCAGTCCCAATGTGACCTTTTTTCTGAGAGCACATAATTCATAACTCATAACTCATAACTCATAATTCATTTTATTTTTTGTTTTTCAATAATCCTGAGATCCTTATGATAATAATGCTAAATTATCACCAAGTAAAAACAGCTTAAAGAAACTAGCCAAACAATAAAAATAAACTTAACAGGGGCTCTAAGTGGACCAATACACTAAGACCCTGTCACCATTACCCAAGGATTGCTGGTTCAAATCCCGGATCATGCCGCTTGCCATTAGGCACAATTGGCCTCGCTCTCTCAGGGGTTGGTTGATGGCATTTCCTCCCCACATTACTCCCAGTGTGATATTGCTCAGCACAGGCGTCTTAGCTGTTGTCTCAGAACTGGGGACCCAATACAATCTGATATATTAATAGTGTGATGCTGGTCGACACAGGTGTCTGTTAGCTGTTATATCAGAGCTGGGAATCCGATACAATCCGATACTCCTAGTGTGATGTTGGTTGACACAGGCATCTGTTGGCTGTCATATTGGAGCTGGGGATCAGATACAATCCGATACTCATAGTGTAATGTTGGTCAAAACAGGCCTCTGTTAGCTGTTCTATCGGAGCTGGGAATTCAATACTCCTAGTGTGATGCAGGTCGACACAGTCGTCTGTTAGCTGTTATATCAGAGCTGGGAATCCGGTACTTCTACTGTGATGTTGGTCAACACAGGCGTCTGTTAGCTGTTGTATCGGAGCTAGGGATCGGATACAATCCGTTACTTCTAGTGTAATGTTGGTCGACACAGGTGTCTGTTAGCTGTTGTATCGGAGCTGGGGAGCCACACTGTCCTCTGAGCGCTCTGGCTACCTATTGATGCTGCATCAGTTTGAAAAGAGGCGGTGGCTGAGGAGGAGACATGGCATTTTCACTCTTGTAATGTTGAGGGCGTTGCTAGTGATCGTATGAGTTCACATGAATGAGGATTGGGTAACTGGTTTTCCAAATTGGGTAGAAAATTTTTATATGAATTACATATTAAAAGAAAAACCTAAATAACGACGAATTGTGTGTAGCCATTGAGAGATCTAAAAAACACACCATCTGTATGTACCTAAGTACTTAAAATATGCATTGTCATCACGCAACCTGCCCATTAATCACTGCTAACTGATCAGGAACTCAATTAAGACCTAGTTAAGACTACATCTACAGCCTGTAGTTTACCCAAAAGAGGCTTGGACCCGGATCTCTGTAAACCTTCATTGTCAAAAGCGCCATATAAATAAATCTGAATTGAACTGAATTTAATCTAACCATAAATTTAATAATAAATCTTACAATAAATGACAGAATAATAGAACAATAATTTCAGAATCACTCAGAGACTCTTTCAAGTTCTATAGAAACATTGAGCAAACCCAGCAAACCCACATCCTTAAGCTGTAATCCCATTAAGGCAGGTTACGGTTAGTGTTTACAGTAATAATCCTGCCTTGTTGGACAAACTTCCTGTGTCAGTTTGGTGGAGGGGGCCGCAGTTTCTACGTACCGGCGAGATCAAGTGAAAAGCAGACAAAAGAAAGGTGATTGAGCAAAGAGCGCCTGCCTCATTCCACCCAAATGACACACAGGGGGAAAAGTACACACAGCGGCAAAACAGAGAGTGTGCAGAGAGTTTCTCCATCCACCTACCTGTCCTCATCCCACGCCGCCGCAAAGGTCATGAACGAAGCTCAGAAACAACACGAGGATTCAGCTTTCAACACATTGCAGGCCTCCGTTCAGCCAGAAACACCACTAACACCCAGCAGCTCTCACACATCCTCTCAGTTATTCCTTATAGGTGAGTGATTCTCTGTGACTGCTTGATCACCAGCTGCCTCCACTCCTAGCCCTGTCCGTGTGTCTGTGTGTGTGTGTGTGTGTGTATGTGTGTGTAAACAGAGAAAGAAAGAGGCAGAGGGAGAGAAACAGCAGAAGAGGAAATGAGAAAGAGCAAGAGGGAGAAAGAGGGAGAGAATGAAAAACTGTTTGAGAGAGAGAGAGAGAGAGAGAGAGAGAGAGAGAGAGAAAGAAATATATAAAGAGAAAGAGCAAAAAAAAAAAGATGGGAGAAGGAGCAAGAAAGAGAGGAAGCAACCGAGAGAAATCCAAGAGCAAGAAAAAGAACAGAGAGAGGAAGAGAGAGAGAGAGAGAGAGAGAGAGAGAGACAAAGGGCATGAGAGGAAATAAAGAAATGAGAGAGAACAAGTAAAATAGAGAAGGAGAGAAAGAGAGAGAGAGAGAGAGAGAGAGAGAGAAGGAGAGAAAGAAGGCATGCCTCTGCATGTAGCCAGAAAAGAACAAACTTAAAGACTAGGCACTGTTCGTTTAAACACACACACACTGTACACACTGTACACACAGTACCGAAAACGCAATCTTTTTTTTCTTTTCAGTACAATAAAGCAGATAACCATGGAAACTACCATGTAAATACAGTGATATAATTTCACCTCTTTTCAGCAGATATTCTACAATACAGTCAACAAGGCCATCACCAAAAAAAGGAGATTCATTACACAGTGCTATGCATCCTCCTAAAATGACCTTCACATGGAATTTCAAGCAATACTTCTGCAGAACATCTCATTTACAGACATTTCTCTCTTCCTCGTGGCTTCCAACATGGCTTGCAACTTCTCACAGCTCTTTATCGATCTCTTGTTCCCCTTAAATAAACCTCAAGATGAATTACTGGACTACTGAAAAGATTTCACTGATTCAACGCTATGGAGCAGCAACACTGGCTTTCTGAAGGAGTGAGGAGCGCTCCCCATCTCCACTCAGCCCTTCTGGAGCTACACGGACGCGCTTCGAGGCTAATGTAGATAACAAGTTGTAAGTTTGTGTAATATTGTGTACGTTTGATTTTTTACCACTACTCCTTCAATATGAATCATAACCTGATCACTTCTTCAAAAACAGCCCTGTTATACCAACTCAATTATTACCAAAACTCAGACAACTGAAAAAACTGAAGACAAAGTATGTAATTTTTGTTCATTCATTCAATATATGCCTTTTCAGTCTGTATGGCCGTAGGCTGTGATATGAAGGCGGTGTTAAATTCTACAGCAGAGGACAACCACAGCACTGGTACTGTGGACTTGCCCAAGCCTGGGGCCTTTAAAGACTATCCAAACATCCTCCTCCACGTGTGCCTTTTCACAAAGACAGCTGAGGAATTCACCTACAAATACACTCTGCTGACACATCCAAAATACTGGACTTGGTGGAGATCTTTGTGCAAATGTTCACCATATCCTTCAACTGACTAAACAGCCAAGTGGCGCTTACATCCACTGATAAATAAGTTGTAATTTAATATGAATAATAATAATAATAAGTTGTAATAGAGTGAAATACTCTATTATCTAATGCTGATTAATAAGTTATTATTGCATGCACAGTGTTGTGTGAGGCTAAAAAAAGCTCAAATTACATTATTATTATTCAAAGCGACTTACAAGGCCATGCTGGAAAGCCAGTCGGTGCTAGCAGGAGGCTAGGCTAAAAGAAACCCTACCAGACCCTAATGCGATCCCCTTAGTTAGCACACTGTGTCGACTGGACACAGAGAGGACAGCAACACTATCTGCTAAGACTCTTGAATATTATAGTTCTTATTACTGTCGAAAAGTAGCTAGGCTAGCCAATCCTGTGCTAGGTAATGTGATTGTGAGCTAGCCCAGTGACTTAAACCAGCCAATAAAGGCAAAGCTCATTATTTTCAGCATGACAATTACCCTGTTTCATTCTGACATCAAATAACAGGGTTGTAAATATACTTGAAAGAACGCATCACAAAGTCATCTACTTTTACACCATAGATCATCAAACGACTCAAAAACACAATAAATGAATTCTTAATTCATAATGCATCATAAATTCATGCCTTGACATCACCATCAGAGATTTAGAAGCGGCAGTGCTTTTAGCATGAAGCCAAAAGAGCCGAAAATACTTTATATACCATAGATCCGCTGCTTATATTTGGAACCAGTGACAAACATGCTTAAAACTGTAGTTAATTACCACATCAGTCATAAATGTTATTGTTTATACAGCCAGAACCGCAAAGCGTGACTGGACTCGCAGATGGTCAGAGCACTGTGGGGCAGTTTACATTAATAAGGTTTGACTAATGTCCCACATCAGGGTTCAAGCCGGAGAACTGATTAAGCTAACAACCGGGTGTGTATCCCAGACTGAGGCACACAGACAGTCATGATAAGATCCTCCATGTTCTCCTCCTTTATTCCCTCCTAAGACCACAGCCAGGCCTTTGAAGCGAGGCAGACTGCATGCTCTGGGACCATTAGATGATTAGCCTAAAACACAGTGTGCAGAGGCAGAGGCAGGCTTTGATGCATTGCTTTGCTTCTGGAGGAGTTTCTTTCATGCCTGTGCAGGAGTAATGTGTTCTGACACTGTTTGGAAGTCAACAGAGGCCTGCGGTAGGGATCCAGCGGTTCTCCCACATGGTGCTAGGAGGGGTGTGCTTTTATTGGAAATGAAAATGTCACACATTCCTCACAAAACTTTGCCATGATGCATTCCAGTTTAGGTATTGGTACAGACCCTGCACACACATGAGCATTTGGCCTAATGCTAACCACGAACTAGAAACTCTCACATCTAAAGACAATTAGTCCATCCTCACAGAGGTCTTAGTCCCAGACTATGATTTTGCAGGGGTCACTATTTGCAAGACTGCATGATTTCTACTTCTTTTATTATTTTTATTTGATTTATTTTTAATTTATTTTATTATTTTTTTTAATTATTAATTTTACAAGGGACTCCACAGAGTCTCCTCACCAGAGATGATCCTGATGTTCTGCTTTGTGTCAGCCCCTCTGTATCGTGCCCTCCCCCAGGGCGATTCCAACCCGCTGCCCACAGGCTCACAGGAGGACTTTTATCGTGTTTATGTTCATACTTGATTCAAGCTCATCATGTCAAGTTTAGTTAATGTGTTGCACCTGAGGCTGGGGGTACTTAAGGAGCTCGGCTACAGGGCTCCTTGCCGAGAATTGGATGTAGGTGTCGTGACTCAGATCACGGTTTGTTTAGGCCAGTTTGGTTCACAGTTCAGGTCCACTAGCGGACCTTGCTTCTAGCGTTGAGTTTTGCAAGGCACCCTGGATTTATCCACGACTCTCGCTCCAGCTAGACGACCCTCTTTGACTTTGCATTTCCAGGTTTGGTCGGCCTAGACGTTTAGGGTTCAATGGCTGGTTCCCTAGCTCCCTCTCACCAGCTCTCTTAACTCAGCTCCCAGAGCCCCCCCGGTCTCAGGTGTGCTTTTGTGTTTGCCTGTTTTGGTTGTCGAGTTTATGTTGTTTTACAATTTAGTCCCTTTAGTTGCTGCATTGTTTGCTTCGTTTACCCTGTGTTGTACCCCTTTTTTGTTAATAAAAGTACTTGCATTGGATCCATCTCTGCGAGTGTTCGTCCCTTGGTGTCTGGCCTAACTAGCCATGACACTTTGCTGCTTCCTGTTTGGTGCTAGAGAGAGCTCATCTATCGGTTATTCACAATGTTCATGTCACAGTTAGCATGAGCCAGGACTACAAACTTGTGATAATATTAAAAATGTTTAATCGGTTGATGGAAGACGAGTAATCGAGATGACGGGACCGTGCTGCAACTCTAGCAAGACTCAAATGGTTGTTTTCTTTTATATTGAACATCGCATGAAAAGGCCGGAATAACGCTCATCTATTACTTTATTTTGGCAGTAGGGAGGTTGGATTGCCAGTAGAACCCAAAAACATATCTCTGTTAACAAAGGGTATCTGCACCAAATTAGGGGAGGAGTTAAGAAATGTAATTTAAATGGAGGCGCTCAAGACAGTTGGAAGGAAAAGACCCTGGATGGAGAGCCAGCCAAAGAGCAGGCTGTACACTTCAGTTAAGTCTTTGAATTTCTCAAGTAAATTAAGATAATATTTGAAACTGGGTTCCCCTCAGCTTACTAGCCAATGCGCTGTCTCCTCCCAAGCCAACATCATGCTTAATTTGCCAACTCTTTCCTTTAGCAACAATATTTAGCAACAGTGGGGCAGTGGTGGCTAGTGAGGCAGTGGTGGCTCAGTGGTTAGAGCGCCGGGCTATTGATAACAGGGTTGTGGGTTCGATACCCGGGCTTGACAAACTGCCACTGTTAGGCCCTTGAGCAAGGCCCTTTACCCTCTCTGCTCCCCGGCACTGGAGTTAACTGCCCACCGCTCTGGGTGTGTGTGTACTCACTGCCCCTAGTTCATGTGTGTGTTCACTACCCCAGATGGGTTAAATTATGGCTTATGGCTTATATTATCATAGTAATTAATTAGTCAAATGCTCTGATCATAAAAAGAAAATGTATGAAGGCCACAAGTCTGTAAAATCCCCGTCCAACCCTGACATACACACAGCGGAACTACGCACAGTGGCAGAGAAAGTTTCACAGGTACCTGGAGCAGCTTGTAGACAGAAGTGGAAAAGGTGATGAACAAAAAGAGGTTGGATAAAGCAAGAGGTCAAACCAAGGTTACTGCTTTTCTGTGGAACAGGGAATTCTCTGCTGTGTTTTGATTATGAGGGAATTCGTTTATCTGAATTATGTAGCCACAGTAGCCAGGCTACTTACATAGCTACTTTAGGTACAAGTCCAATGGTAATTATACACACACTAGTGGTAAGCTCTATTACACAACACCAGGTCCATCAACTTTGTGCAATTTACAAGTCAGAAAGTTTGTTACTTCCACCAAAACCCTTTTTTGGCAATAAAAGTGATTACCTTCAAACGCAGAAAGGCTTATTACACACTATGCTGGATTATTCAGTAACTACAGGGATTTCTGTAGTTAGGCTTCTAAACTGGTGGGGCTATTCTCTGGTAATAGAAGTTTGTAATAACACTTTCGGCCCACTGGTCTGTTTAAGGAGTTAATATAATAATGTCACTTCCTTGGAAATGTGTAAAAATGTCACACAAGGTTCAGTTTAAGATGTTTAATGTGATTTCACGTTCTGTATGTTGTAAATTCCGTACCGCTGGCTTCCTGATGTTCCCGTAATCGATTAATTAGAACATTCAGTTAGTTTAAGTTTAATTTATTTTTATCTCGTCTGTTTGAGCTGTTTGAGAATTTTCCATTCTTTCAGAGCTGCTACAGCCTTTTCTTGAAGACTCTAACATTAATGCTGCGTTCGACTTAGGAAATACTATTAGTACCACTTGTAAACTTCACTCGACCTGCCAATGAAATGGTGTTTACAAGTGGTATTTAGGTTTTGCAGCTCTTAGTTGATTCATATTCATTTGGTTGGATATTTTGCAATGTTTCTGGACTAGCGGCATCCTTTGGGAAATCCTATGGGTCTTCATGCTTAGTAGGTGGAACTTCCCCTAAACAAACTCAGTGAAGTAGTATGTACTAGTTAATCATCTTATAAATACAACTTTCAAATGACAAACATTATTACAAACATCCACTACCAAAGAATAGCCCCACCGAAATGTACAGAACTCCCTACAGTTACTGAATAATAAGCCTTAGTGTGTAAAAAGCCTTGCTGCATTAAGGGGTTAATGGTGGTGCACCATTCAGTGTGCTTGTGTTTGATTTGGGGTGCAACCTTTGTTCGTTATGTGTAAGTGAGCAATCTGAGGAAATTGGTCCTAAAAATGAGAGTAAATACACTCTTTTTCCTGGAGAAAGGAACGTTTACAGTGCAGGTTTTTGGTGTAGACAAACCCATTCTTTAAAAAATAACCTACAAACATAGCTTAGCTAGAAACATAGTTACTGTAACATTTCACACTCATAAATTTGAACCTAATACAGTATCTTAATATAGATTTCCCAAGTGGAAACCGTTGGAGGCCGTCTCTCAATGCTTGACAGTACCTGAGGACGATTTGGGGCAGAGACTGGCGCCTGGGCCCCTCCAGGCGGGACGAGCACTGGCCTTTAACCAGCACGGTACTCATCTGCTCAAAACGCACCCTCTTCCCTGTGGGGCTGAAACACGGCCCGGCAAGGGGAGGCAGGAGGAAGAGGAGATCGGAAAAGAAAGGAAGAGAGAGACAGAGAGGAAGAAGGAGCTTGGTTAGAACAGACCTTTAGAGTGAAGTCTGTTTACAGAAGTTAAAAGTTTACAGTGGAAATATGTGAGAGAGATGAGACAGCATGAAGAGGAGAGTTTAGTCCCGCAGAGAGAACCAGTGCTACAGCAGATGGGGACACACATGCAACTCTAATGGAAACAAGTGTGTAATTTAGTGTAGCCATATTTGCCAAAAAAAAAAAAAACTGTAGTTAGGTCTTCCAATTGAGGACTGGGACGGATCAAAGATTTTCCTTTTTTCATTGTCATTGTGAAGATTAAACTAATATCTCATAAACTCATCAAAAATCATCAAAAATCAAGACAAAATGATATGTGGGCTGCTGTTTCAGCAGAATGTACATGGAAATGCACAGATGGGTCTTTTGAAATACAAACACATACAATCCCTGCACTCCTGTTTGCTGGTGATGTTGACCTGTATGGCTTCTTAATGGAATTTCATGGATTTTTTGGATATGTGTTTATTTTGTTTTCATACATTTCATACTAGATTAAATAGGATAAACAGAAGACACAGAAAGAACCGGCAATGTCAGGAGCAGCTAAGTGCTTTTTCCAAAAGAGTAAAAACTTTTTTTTTGGTTAACGAGGTTAGAAGAAAACTTTGAGGTTAGGGTTAGTAAATAATCATATTATATAAAACTCACACTCATGTACACTCATGTAACATACAGAACTGTGCAAAGGTCCACCCTTCATTTCATTTATGCTGCGTTCGACTTGGAAATACTATTAGTACCACATGTAAACTTCACTTAAACAGCCAATGAAATGGTGTGGGGAATTGTGGGAAATTTGGGATTCTAGATATATTTTTACCTGTTTTCAAATTCAGTTTTTAATCAGTTTTTGCGACTCAGTACTTAGTTAATTAATATTTATTCGGGTTGATATTTTGTATTTGTGTGATATTGAGTGTTTGTGGACAACTCCTATTGGTATCCTACGGGTTTTCATGCTTTCAGGGTTCATCTTCCCCCAAACAAGCAGCAAAACGTTGAAGTAGTATTTACTAGTTAACCATCTTATAAATACAACTTTCCATTGAGTAAATAACTACAAGTAAGTAAATGTTTGGTAGTCCACTGTTCTACTGTGCAGCAAAGCTGTGATTTTGACCCAAGGAGGTGTTACTTATGATTGTGTTTTATGTTAACTGACAACAGGGACAGTGTTTACTGTGCTCTCAATTAAACACAATTGTGGACACAAATGTGTAATTTAGGCAACGGTGCAGACCCAAACATCTCTTCAGAAAAATGAATAACTTTATGGCAGATTCAACTGGAAACAAAAAAGGGTGGTCTCAAATTCAAAACCCTGATGCTGGAGAAAGCCAAGAACAGACCAGCCCCTCCGTACTTGATGGCAATGGTCAAAAGCCGATCTGCACCAAGAGCCCTTCGAGCTTCAAGTACGGATTTGCTTGACCCGCCATCCCTCAAAATCCACGTAAGATGAGCGTCCAGGCTTTTTTCAGTCCTGGCACCAAAGTGGTGGAACGAGCTTCCCCTGGGTGTCTGAACAGCCGAGTCGCTCACTGTCTATGCATTTAAACACAGACTGAACATCTACCTCTTCCAAGAGTACTTGGGCAAAGTTTAGTGTATGTTGAGTGTTGTCCATACTGACTTTTGTGTTTAATAGTATCTAGGCGTAGAGGTATCTTTTAGATCCTAGTCTATGCAAAACTAATTGCTAAAATGCTTTAAATGTAAATGTGAAATAGTGTGTGTACATTTCTATCCATCCATTCATACATTCATCTTCTTATGAGCTTCTTATGTATGTATATATATATATATATATATATATATATACATAAAATATGCCAGATTCATTATGCCAGTTTTTTTGTGCCTCCCTACCTTTTAATGGTCTGAGAGATGGATGGTTTGCGCAGTACTGAGGGTCTGCGGCAGGCGTTGGGGTCCACTGGTGGGCATCTGAGTTGGATGTTCTCAGTTGGAACACTTGCACTGCGCAGGTACAGGCTGTTACGTGCCCATGGCTGAAGAAGAAGAGAACAGAAAACGTACCGAACTCTTCACAACACACTAGAAGCTGTAAAGTACTGAGTACTACAGAGTAATAAAGGTGCTGGGCATGTGACTGCGTCACAGCCAGATTAGCAAGCGTGAACCTTTTTAATATCAAAGCAGATCATTTTAAAGGACACTTCTTAAACAACATTAAGGCACTTAACCACATACCTAATGCATCACTGTTTAAGCCCACAGCTCTGTAAGTGGGCTATAAATCTGAACTGACTTTACTGTACTTACATCAGCAGAGTTATATCAATTTCCTTCTAAGTGGCTGTAATATAGCAGGAGTTTGAAGTATATAAATAACTCATAGTCAGAGTTAGCCAGGCTAAGGTACGGCCTCCACACTGCGGGGTTAGTTTTAACTAAGCCTCCCAAAGTAAACGAGAGAAGTCTCTTATATGCAAATATACTGCTATGGTAAACATGAGAGATATGTCGGGCTGGCCACAGAAGACTTAGGACATTATATAGGACATCCAGAACCTGTCCCAGCGTGTTCTGAATCCAATATGGTTGTGATGTCCCAACCACAAACACATGTACCTAACCGTCTATTCAGCCTACAGCACTTTAGTTGCCCACTCATGCTAAAGTGATGCGGACAGAGTAGACGTGGTGTAGGAAATGAGTAAAGTTTGTGCTGTTCCTGGCTGAAGCAAAGCCATAAAACACAGTAGCCAATTGCGAGAGAGATCATTTACATATATCAGGTTTGAAGGCAGACAATTTTATAAGGGGAAAATGATCATGTAAAAATAAACTATGGCTGGTTTTGGTACATAAACCCACAGAAATGCTGAAAATGGATTTCTAATAAAAATGAAATATCATCGCTATTCAATGAAAAACATGTATCTCCAAAAATGGGCACTTTACAGGAGACGTATGTAAAATAAGTGTTTATTCCAAGTCATTTAGAGCATTTCTATTGGTCCATTCATCCAGAATTATTTACACAGTGTTCAGGGCAGCTACAGGGTTCAACCCATGGTTTTCATTGGAGAGCAGTGTAGAAAATAGCCACAATCTGGACTTGGTTTTCAGTACCTGCAGGAAATTGTTGTGCTCCTCCATCAGGGGGCCGTGTGTGGTAGGGATGTCGAGTTGGAGCCAGGGTGGCTTCTTTCTCTGCTGACCGCTGTTGCTCTCCCCGTCAACCTCAGCCATGCTGGACCCCCCCTCCCCGCTCCTACAGGCTGGAGGGAGAGAAAGAGAGAAAGTGAGAGAGATAAAGAGTGAGTGAGGAAAACATTTAAACACTGAACACACACACACACACACACACACACACACACACACACAAATATGGGTGAACATTCCACACAGCAGAGCGTTGCTTTATGTAAGACGCTAATCCTCATTTCCAGCTGGTGCTGCAGCATGAGTGGCAAAGTGCTGTCAAGGCCCTGTTCTAACAGCACACACACACACAGTCCACCAGGGCTCGATACAACAGGATGCCACATCACTGGTAAGTCAGAAATGTAAGACTATAGACTAAACGCTTTAAACCCTAAAGCTCTGTATGTAGGCCCATATTTCAATTCCCCACCATCAAACAGCACAAGTTACATAGTAGTTTCATAGCCGTTTATAAATCATTTACAACAGATACTGAAATATTTATAGTAAATGTTAAATCATTTATAGTAGGTGCTGAATCATTTATTGTAGATGCTGAATCATTTATAGTAAATGTTGAATCATTTATTGTAGATGCTGAATCATTTATAGTAAATGTTGAATTATTTACAGTAGGTACTGAATCATTTATAGTAGGTACTGAATCATTTATTGTAGATGTTGAAGTGTTTACTGCAGGTACTAAATCATTTACAACGGGCACCGAATCATTTACAGCAGGTGCTAAATCATTTATGGTAGATGCTGAATCAATTATAGTAAATGCTGAATTATTTACAGCAGCTCTTAATAATTTATAGTAGATGCTGAATCAATTTAAGTAGATGCTGAATTCATTATAGTAAATGTTGAATTATTTACAGCAGGTACTGAATCATTTATAGTAGATACTGAATCATTTATAGTAGACACTGAAACAAAAGGTACTGAATCATTCATAGTAGATACTGAAACAATTATATTAAATGTTGAATTATTTACAGCAGGTACTGAATCATTTACAGCAGGTACTGAATCGTTTACAGCATGTACTGAATCATTTATAGTAGATGCTGAAACAATTATAGTAAATGTTGAATTTTTTACAAGAGGTGCTGAATCATTTATAGCAGTTGCTGAATCATTTATAATAACAAAATAAGGAGGGCAAGGCAGGATTTCTTTGGCTGTTCCATTGGCAGGGAAACAGAGGAGCTTCAGACATGGCCCTCCTTCCAAAATCCAGCTACTTTATAACTTCACTTGTTTCTTTCTTGTATTCAGAAAGAAAAGATAGTTTTGTTTTCCTTCGTCTGGAAAGGGCTCATCAGCAGAGAGCACAACAAGACCACAAAAAGCTGCTCATTTTCTTCTCTCTCGTACGAATCATCTATCATTCTATGAATTACTGCTGTTTTCATTTCCACTCTGCAGTAATGAAGCGCATCCATCAAACTGCCTGGGCCTTAGAAATAGGCTAAATATCTGAACCACATTGTGGCCACACTGACACAAATACAGTCATATATTAAGGTTTTGGAAATCCTTAAATGAGCACACTGATACACATAAAATAACTAGTTATTGTATTAATAATAATGGTGTCACTCTATTAAAAAGTTTAATCATGTTAATCATAATATTTAGTGATTAATTATGATTAATCAGAAGTTTAAATACTAGATAGCACATTCTTGAGGTTTTTTTTCTTATAATATCTCAGTAGTTATGAGAACCTTAGCCTCGGCCACAAAGAAACTCGGACACAGAAGCTTTAATGGAGAACTTTATAAAGAGATAAATGGATGAATTAAGCAAGCTAGAAGAGGAGCCGCTGTGTGTAAGAGAGAGAGACAAAGGAGGTGTAAGAAAGTAAGAGTTAGTTATGAGATTTAATGCATATAATAATAATAATAATATGCAATCTTCCGTCTGAGCTCAACAGTAGCTGCGTTTACATCTCTAAATAAAACCGCAAAAATCGGGCCTATAAAAAGCGTGGCCAATGGGAGGACGTCTGAGCAATTAGTAATTTTAGTTAAAAACTAAATGAATGTGTTAAAGTAATTATTATTTAGCACTAATTATTATTATTTGTATTTAATCTACTAGTAGTAAAATAAACACTTACTGCCCAGACTAACAGTTTTTTTTATTATTACAGGTGCCTCAGGCCTGGACCAAACGTTTGTGCACCCCTAGTCAAATGACATGGTTTGTTGATTTATGGAGTGACAATAAGTTTTGGAAAATAAGACTTTTGCACATCTTAAAGCATACACTTACTGTATATTTACTCCATTTAACATACAAAAGCGTGCATGACACATTTTATGTGTTGTTTTATATATTTCCAACTTGTTAAATTCAGCAAATAAAAAGAAATTGTACCCAAAAATATTAAAACTGTCCTCAGTTTTGTAAGATTTGTTAACTTAGTTTGACTTAGAAAACTAACAAAACATGTCATTTTCATTCATTTTCTCAACAATTGAGGAGTGTTTCAGGAAATAATGGATGTTAAAATATAAAAATAATAACATGCCTTTAATAATAAGCTTAGGAATAGAGATCCCTCAATGTAAAAATACAATGTGCAATAACCCCCCCCCCCCCCCACACACACACACACACACACACACACACACACATGTGGAACTGCTATGAGTAATTTGCAATTACCTGTAAATAATCTGTAAATAATATTGTTCTTGTTTTTTTACTTCTATTATTTATATTGTGTATATAGTGGTTATTTATCTACGTTTTGGCATCTGAGTGTCTTGCCTTCCCTTTTCTGTTGTGACACTGAGAATTTCAACACCGTGGGACTAATAAAGGATTATCTTATCTTATCTTAATACATGTCAGTGTATTTATGTTCTTACGTTACACCTTTATTAGCAGGGATCATCTTTTAGCAATGAAAACAAACGGTTTCATTAAAACAAATTGATTCTTAAAAGGAGTCGAGAATCAGAAGCATCAAAACTTATAATAAATAATTTCATAAATAAATATTTAAATAATAAATAATATAACTAATAAATTGAATCCCACACTACGCAATCTCTGTCCCTGTGTTCCTAGGAATACTGCACATCTCCACTCTTCCACTAGATGGTGCTGATTCCCCTGACATTTCATCATCCTGCCCACTGTCCCCAGATTGAGAGGAGGAAACCTTGAGAGGAACCCATCCTCCTCTATGTATTAGCTGGTGTGTGTAAAAAGTCTGACATACAGCAACAAGGGCAGTGTTGCACCCCATAATCTAAGGTGGGACAATATATGGTTATTGTGATAAAAGCTACTCTGATAATGATTTCATAGGGGGCTGAAATATGCCAATGAACCATATCATAGCTGTTTTGAAGAAGGGTTTCTGTGAGGGTTATGATGAAAGAAGATATTCATGGGATTCAACAAATAGAAATCAATCTACCAACCAATAAACCTAGCAAGATTTAACAACATTACAACAAGGCAGAAAGCATAGAGATGGCATGCCGGTATTGATGGGTACTGGTGTTTGATCAATATCAGCAGAAAATATCACAAATTCTATAAAATCTTACCTAAAATATCACACACCCACTTTGAATGAATTCACACTGCAATGTTAGCTAGCTACAAAAGATGTAGGTAATATTAGCTAGGTCAAGGTCTAGCAAACTGTTGCTACAATTGCTGCTGAAATGCTCACCGGTTGGGATTAGCAAGGGGCAGTGGTGGCTCAGTGGTTAGGGTTGATAACAGGTTTCTGGGCTCGGTAAGCTGCCTCTGTTAGGCCCTTGAGTAAGGCCCTTAACCCTCCCTGTTGCCCACGGCTTAGGGCATGTGTGCTCACTGTCGCTGGGTGGGTTTGACCACTAGTGTGTGTTATGTGTGTTCACTGCACGAATGGGTCAAAGGTGGAGGCCAAATCCCATCTGTGTCCACAACAAATGGTGAATATGGTAGTCTAGTCTTGTCTTGTCAATCAGGACAAAATAATAACCAACAACTGGTTTTGTGAAACGGCAAACTTGAATGTCTCTCCACCATTGAAACACCAACCAGTGCTCTTTATTCTTGCCTAAGAACGTCCAATTTTTTGTTCTTCAGCTATTTTCCTCTCCTTCCTGAGTGGAGTTCAGCATGTAGCATGTAGCAGATATACAGTCTACTTTAAGCACTCTACTAGCCCACAGAAAGAAACACATAACCTAACGCCATTGTGGCATTTGTCCATACAACCTT
Organism: Salminus brasiliensis; assembly: GCF_030463535.1. Taxonomy (NCBI): domain Eukaryota; kingdom Metazoa; phylum Chordata; class Actinopteri; order Characiformes; family Bryconidae; genus Salminus; species Salminus brasiliensis. The sequence goes on along the minus strand of NC_132899.1, from coordinate 23,804,768 downwards.
TACGAAGGGTTTTATGGCCACGACGACCCCAAATAAGTTTGCCAGCCCAATGTAGGTTTGCCTTTTAATGGGTATCAATAAATTTGGGGTGGAACTTTTAAAGGAATGCTGATTTTTGCTGTTGGGTTCAAACGTCAAGAATCTGACTCCTCCTTTAATCCTTTATGCTCTGTGAGGATTACAAATCAGTAACTACATGCAAAGCAGTGCAAGCTAGCTAAGTTCTTCCTAAGTTATAACAATGGGGAAAAAGGCCAGGAACCATCAATGGGACCAAGGAGTGTAAGAGGTTAACATACTGTTAAGTTATGGCGCTACTGCATTATCCATATTGTGCAGTCCTACTCTCAACCAGGGCACGGAATGAGCTTTTATGAGACATGAATACTTGTTGACCCTAAGCCTGTAATGACTGGAACCTTCAGCTCCAAATATAGAAGCAGTTGGCTGACAAAGTCGAGACACACTTTCCCAATGGCACAATCTGTCCACAAATTTGTCTACTCTACCTCAGATGTTCACAAAAAGCAGTCGTGCATCTCGAAATATGAAGGACAACAGACTCGAGACACATTCACTACCCATCTGTCGGCATCATATTGAACAATTGAGCATTTCTCTGAATACCAGACACATGTAGTAATGGTTCTTACTCTGCCCAGGACGCCAAAAAATCTCTTATTTACATCGATGAAAGAGCGCAGTCACAGAGCAGTCAGTGACATATGAAGCATTATGGCCAGATGATGAGGAGAGAGTGGGTATTGACTGAAGCGCCACACACAGAGCTCCAGAATGATATGGAAATCTGCTGGCCACTCCAGGGATGGAAGCCCTTTGTTTGAACTGTATCTAATAGAGCTCTGGAGGGAGGATTTTACTCTAATCAAGCGGATAGACGCTGTCCAAATCAACGGCTCATTCTGACTTTCAAACGAGCGGTCTGCCTCAGAGAATACAGAGAAAAATGGCGCAGCATGTATCATTACTGGAGCCGCCATTGTCTTGTTTTTGGAATCAGTGGGTTCAAGAACCAAAAGGTCCAAGTGATCTAGCCAAGGTCAACAAGCTCTGCGCCATTCTGCACCAACTGCTTCACCAGTCACCGGGCTTCCTGACTACACTGAGCTATTTCCAGCCTTTTGGAGAATGGAACATGGCACCAGACACACGAACGGGTTGGGACAGCACAGATTATTGTCCCCAGAGAAGCTTTGCTTTGATGTAGAAGCGTGTTGTCAAAGAAACCCAAGAAGAAACCAATTCATTTCTTTCAGGAAGTAAAAACACAATCCTTGAACATAGTGTCCCATGGCAACAGTCCCACCACATCCTACTGCAAACCACAGCTTCTTCCCTTCCCCACACAGAAGCATTCAAATCAGTGGTTAAGGAATCTCAGGTTTAGAGCACAGCAGCAGACCTCTTCCTTCATTACTCTCATAAAGAATATCTGAAGTCAGCCTGAGAGTAACATTGACCCTTTGCATCATTGTAATTCATGTCTTTGGTCAAATTAAGCCCAACTCATCAATATTCTGTCAATTAAAAGGACAAACTCGTGAACTTGTAAGGATACTGATATGGGAATTTTAGGATGTAAATTTCTGCCAATGCTGAAATATTAACATTTATAAAATGTACTAGCATTGCAGCAAATGTTACGCTGTTACTCACACAACATCCCAAACTGCACATAAGTACAATAAACACAGATACCGTGGCTTCAAAACAGAGCAGTACTCATCAGAAGTGTTGGTAGGTAGGTAAGTAAATAGGTAGTGTACACTGTGTGGTTCGACTAATAGAATGGGGGACTATTTTACCTGGCAGAATGTTGATAGACAAACTAGTCATTTTCTTTATATTAAAATCTTTAATAATAAATGGCTATAACAAAGCTGAGGTATAGTCGCAATATTACACTCTAGGTTTGTACTATAACTTTATATGTCAGTTTGTCCAATTACTTTTGAATTGAGGGACAGTGTTAAAATGTCTGTAACTCCTAAGCACTTACTGCAGTATTTTAATTGAACCCCACTGAAGGTGAGGGTGGTGTACAGCAAAACTACAAAACTACAAAGATTGTGTCACTGTCCAAACACTTATGCATCTGACCGTAAATTACGCCACGCTATACTTGTCTGAGAACACTGACCAACTACAGTGTTACTGGAGTGCTAATAATTGCAATATTAAAAATGATATTAATTTAACAGAAGGATCTTTGTTTGCCTATAATGGAGCTAAAGTTAACATGGGGCCATATTTGTTCTGCCAATCTGCCTAGTTTTGACTATAGGACAATATAGTCAATATATAACAATATAAATTCTGTAGGTTCTGTAAATCTTACAATGTAAACAGTATCTACTACACAACACACAGGTCAATGGGTCTGCCTGCTCAGAGAACGCCACAAAGCTTTACAGTAAGTAAGTGATTAATCAGAACCGTCTCCATGTCTGCACATAAAAATGTGTACTTTCACACAAAAATCAGCTGTGTGCACCCTGATCCTGACCAGAAATGGCAGGGTCTGCCTGAGCACACACCACACTCCAGCTCCGCAACCAGCGTCCAACCATAATTTGGGACTATGGGAACTATTACTGAAATACCATCGCTTTCAGAAGAGCATAACATTTCCGAGAAATACACTTGCAGCTGGTATCTGAAAAGCAAACACACAATTAGGCCTACACCACGTTAAAGGTCTGCGGCAATGACACAAACAGCAATAAACAGGATCTTAGTATATTGAACTTCCACCTACGTAGAGCGCCTAACCTACCAAGGAGACAACATACTACTCTGAATTATGCATACCATCGCTGTGGGATCAAAACCTTCTCCATTTTTGCAGATTTTGACTTTTTTTGACATAATATAAATCTAGCAGTTTCTTTACATTATATCAGAACTGTGTAATGCATGGACCAATAGAAATGCTTCAAAATTACTTCCATTGAGGGTATTCCTACTCCTCTAAAGGTTCCATTTTAGAGAAGGTTTTTGCATGACAGCATGACATTAATATTCACAATATACATAATTTAAATACAAATGTCATAAAAACAAACAACCAAAAGTTAAAAAAAGTATAACGCAACAATAAATAATACACACATATTATAATAATAATATATACACATACACATAATTTTACTAGTTCGGCACGAAACCTACTGGCTTATACTCCGCCAATTAACACTGTGGAAACTACATCATCATACACTCAAATCTGGATACGTGGTTATGTCATCTCAAATTTTAAATAGACTCGCTTACTCGCTTCGCTAAATGTGACCTTCATTTCCTGCATCATTACCACAAAATTTTGCATGAAATGATGTTCTTTTTGGCTGCAATGAGCAAAGTGCATCAGACTTCCACAATGCATCAGGCTTGTTCACATGTGTTTTACAAAACGTTTGATGCTAAATTTTGTGTTAAAGACGCAGGAAATGAAGGTCATGTTTGATCATGGTCTTTCAAATCTTAAAATATTTGGAAAAAGAAGTGTGTAGAATTTGATTAACAGAACACCTCTCCAACTGTTAAGCACGGAGGTGGGTTTGGGGTTGTGATGCATCCAGTGAGAGCATTTCACTTGTAGAGGGAAGAATGAATTCAATTAAATATCAACACATTCTGAAAGCTGCACAACTGTCTGTTATACATTTCTCATTCGGCACAACATTTCATCACCACTGTTTTTTAAGAACCTCAACTTTAAATTTCTAAAGTCCTAAAGATTCTGAGTTATAAGAAATGTTGACTCATTTAAAGGCTTATTTCAAACCTCAACTTTTTAGTTTGGTTAAATCAGACTTTGGGTCGTTTTAACCCTTTGGGCAGGTGTGAATACAGTAATCGGCTGCAGACCAAAACAACCACACTGAGGCCCTTAGGAGTAGTTGGTCTTGGCCCGGTCCTTAACAAACTCTGGAGCAGTTTGTGGATGAGAATTTTATCTGACCTTGATCAGACCCAACTATCAGGTGTACTCTGTAAGTTTGAGCTAAACGGCTCCAATAGCCAGGTGTTAACCATCAAACGGCATCTCTGCTGTTGCTCCACATTAAACTTTATGTTAAATATGCACTAGTCCAGAACACAGGGCCAGTTCACAAACTGGTCCGACCAATATGCATAAAATAATGTTCTCACGTTTTTTGGGGATGCATTTGGTGCACTGGGATTTTTCCCTGTGTGGAAACAAACCAACTCTCCAGGTTTACAAACTCGACGGATTTGGACCAGAAACCCACGGTACGTGTGAAACCGCCTTAGCTAAAGTGAGTACCTTGTATTCTTAAACTGAACTGACTTTTATACTGTCCAGATATTTACACCCCAGAAACTACTGCTGAGCGGAAAGATTTATATCCCAGCCATTCAGAACTTAACCATACTGTAGCTGTTTTATACTGGCCAGGATGTTTATACAGCACTAAAAAGATTAACAGCCCAGTCATGTTCACAACAAAAGCAATACTTCCTCTCATATCTTGGCCCTATTAGTCTACTCTTGGCTTTTAGGCCCCTTCTGGAATACTGTGCTGAGGATTTGTAGCAGTGTAGAGGAAAAACAGCATAAAGGCTAATCACTCATGGTCCCTCTGTGTCCTTTAAAACATCTGTGTGCTCTGGTTAAGAACCTGGCTATAATCCCTCATTAGTCATAATGCAGACTTGACTTCTGTCACAACTTGTTAGCCTCCTTCCTGATGGAAGAAGCCTGTGTCGTGTTGAAATGCAAACACGGCCAGTGTTTTCACTGAGGCCAGATGTTGCAGCGAGAATTCGGGCCTGTCTGTTTGAACAGAGATTTAGAAGGGGCAGATGTCCGCATGGTTCTGGACAGTGATGGACGACCTCATTTGGCAAAGGCTTCCTTCCTGTGAGTGTGAACCTCTTGCTGAGTTCTTCCTCCGAGTCAGGGTGCTTTAGTTCAAACTCTCACTTCTGACCTCCTGACCTCCTGACCTCCTCAAAGTCAACCATGTGAACCATGATCAAGAGCAAGACTGTTAAAGTAGCTTTGTATATTTAAAGAAAAAAATTTCATGACACTTAATATGATAAAGGTTACTTTGTTTAGTAAGTTGCTATTAAAACATATAATTCTGTCAGAAATAATTCATAACTGCAGGACTTATGAATAGCAACTGAAGCATAGCAATTGAAGAATAGCTTATCAATTATCATTAATAGTTATATATTTGTTAAAGATTGATAAACATTGCTGTTACACAAAAACATTTATTTCCAATTTTCATGTTTTTACATAATGTGAATCTGGCACTTATTATTGACATTGTATCAAAACTGCATGATGTATGAACCATTAGAAATGACTTGGAATAAAAACATTTTGCATTGACTGAGATATTATTTAAATATCATCAACATCACAGAATTATCAATAATATCTTATATATGATTTTTTTGCAATTTGATACTCAACATAAAATGTGAATGTCACACAATGTAAAATATTCAGTGTTTAAATAAGTACATTGACATTGTAGAATAATACATCAACTTACATTACGCTATGAGCCCAAATAGCTAAATAAGTATTCACAAACTATTATTAATACCCAAAGTCCAAATATTTTAAAAATATAGATTTTTATATTTTTATGAATTTACATTTTATAATGTAGCAATTATATAACTATTCACAGTGAGTAACAAACTAAAATGCTTAAGTTGCTATGTGTTAACTTTTTTCTCATACATTTCTCAACATTTATCATACTGCACATCAGTTGAACAATGCCAAAAGTACCTTTTTTTTCCTCAGCTAACTTAAGGTAACTCTCACTCTGGTGTCATCACAATTTATACCAATTAGTTCTATTAATTCTATACTTTTTCTTTAATCCAGTTTTTGTTTAAAATGGGTGAAATGGAGAAGAAAAAATGTATAATAATTAATTTTCTTATTTTTATTTAGATGCAAAGAACCTCACTGACCTGGTTAGTAACTCACTTACTTTTTTATAAAGAAGATTCTCCACAAGGGGGTGCTATAATAGTCGATCAGCTTTGGTGCTTCGCATTAGTGACAGCGCGTGTCCTTGTTAAAAATCAACAATTGAGTTTTTTAGTTAATTATAACAGAGTCTAGGCCTCAGGGGGAATACTTTTAAATATGTGTCGTACAGCATTTCAAACTGGAAACTCGACATTAGATAGAGAATGAAGAAACACTGGAGTGGTCTTATGGTCTTATTTTGCCAACACAATGCCTCTTTTGTTAATTAATCATTATCTACTCACAAAACCGCTTAGTGATGTAATTTCTCACAATAAGCATATTATATTGTGATCTTGCCCACCGCTAGCCATGTGCACATGTGTGGACTTGGACTTGGAATTCTCTTCTCCCATGGAGTTCACAAAATTGATCTGTTCAAGCTTTGAGGCTCATCTCATCATTCTTTCCGTGGACAATAACCCATGACTGTCCCATGGTGTGCGCACACTGTCTGGCACTTCTTATACACAATGAGTACACATAGTTCTACAAACACACGCCCACACACACAGAGGCTGAACTGAGTCAAATTCATTCCATGAGGTGCTTGAGATACAACTGTTCCGGTCAGGACAGAGGAAATAAATCACCCGTATTATGTCGAAACAAACCTTACGAGAATCAGAATCAACTGACTGATTGTTTTCAGTGCAGGCATGAACTGATAGGGAAGTTCGAAACCAATGCCGCTCATCAGTAAGATGCACAGAAGCCGATGTGTTCTCTAACATGTTTGGTCACGCAGGCAGGTTTTGGTGCAGACAAAAACAACCAGCTGATCAACTACAAGGTGGACTGGATTTAGGTCCGGTAACCTGATCGAATAACTTTGTTTGTCAGATCTAAAGCTGGCAGTTTTTCTGCCATCTCTCTTTGAGAAACTATACAGTTCCAACGTGTAGCTAGCAAGTGCCATACACAGTCTCCTCATTTAGGAGATGAAACTTTGAGTCCTTTTGCATATCACTCAGATGTTCGTACCACTGTCTGAACTGTTTTTGAAGGTGCAGGCACCACACCTGATGAAGCAGAAGATGAACTAATAATTCTCTGGAAGTTTGTCTAAATCTTTGGGACACAGGTGATCCATCATCTTAGTTGGTTCAAGGCCAACAGCAGAGAAAACCATGATTGATCAAGTAAGTTGAAGAAGTTACTGCCTGTGAAAATTCGAGTGAATACAACCATGAAGCTTGTTTTTTTTTGTGCTATTTATTTAAAAGTCAATCAATTGACTGGAACAGAAAAGAACATGTGTACCTTTTCTTTAACATAAGTTGCCCTCAACAAATTCAAAATAAAAAATAAATCAAAATATCAAAAATGCAGCATATTATATTACAACAGTATCAATACAGCATCAGTATTAGAGATGAAAGGACAGATCAGCCATTTTCAGCAACCGAACGATAGTTTAGCCAATCCTGAGAGCTGGTCCAGATATTGCAAGTTGGCACAGGTCACGGGGCGCTGCAGTTCCTAATTCAACTGTGAGATGGCACCACAGACCTCACTCACAGTTGCAGAACCCCTCAAAGCCACTGCTGAAATCCACTTCAAGCGCTAAATGCCGCCTATCTGACTCAAATTCACATAACTAACGTGCCTCGTGGGGGAAGCAGAGTAACAACTTTTAACACCAGTAACCCAAGACCCCTCTCAAAAGTACATCACTCAGCCCAGTACAGTGAGTATCCACAGAGCAGGCCACCACTAACACCACTTGAGCTCCATGGTGTGGTTCTGGATGTACGACAACATACAGGCTCTTGCAGCTAAAGAGTTTTAATAACATTTCATCACAGCATTTTTATAATGACAGTGTGGTTGATACCATTAGATCATTACCAATATTAAGGATAAAATAATCAAAAGAAAGAAAATCTATGAAAAAATCAAAATATGCAAATAATAAGAAAGTTAAGATTACTATGCAAACACGGACTGGGACACTATCAGTCAATGGTCCAACACTGCAGACCCTCTGTGACCCTGTTTGACACGTGTCTATGTATCCAATCAGTCTACCCAATGCTTCTGCCCAAAAGCTGGTTAAGCAGTTGACTTCAGACGGCGTCCACATACAAATGAGCACCAGACATAAGCTGTGAAAGACGGTAGGAACCAGCTACAGACAGCTTGAATGACACATTTGGCTGCCCTTCAAGCTACTCTGGCTGCTGATGAAAAACTGATGCATGTGCCTCCAGGAACCAAGTGAGTGGGCACTGAAATAGATTTTCATCAGACCTGCTTGCTAGTCTAGGCACACTAGCCTCGGAGAGCGCTCCGTCCGCATGCTAGGAAATGCCTTACATACCTCCACATGGCCAGAGCCGTTCCACATCATTTCATCCACTTTCTTCCAGCATGCTGATAGTGGCACTGGGCACTACTCATTCTCCCAGCTGGCATGAGTGTACAAGGTCAAGCTGCTCTTACCAAGTTGTTCTGTACAGATCCTCTGCTGATAGAACACATTCATCTCACCACTTGAGCTTGACTGATGGGACCCATTTAAAGGAAGGCTAAACATTCAGATTGTGCAGCAATTGAGGAGAATGCTAGTAATCTACATTTGATGTTACAACTGATAGGTGTTTGATGATGCATGTCCACACTGAAAAAAATGTACTTTGAATGTACTTTGAATATGAAGTGGCAAGTGGTTGCAAATGAATAACATGTCAGAAAGTTCTAGAAAGTGTTGTATTTATGTAAAATATTTTATTACCTCAAATTCTCTTAAGCTCTGTATTTATTAATAATTATGTTATGAATCCTAATGTAGTAACTATTGTGAATTATTTGGTTCTGTTTGGTTTCACATATCCTGTGGTGTACCACAGGGTTCTATTTTAAGGCCTATAAAACTGATGTATTTTATGACAGCAATGTGGTTATGAAAAGTTAAGAAGTGTGGGGGTTAAAGTAGCATAATGCAATCATTCATATTTCCTGATCCTTTGCTCCCCCTACAGTCAGGAAGTGGATTTTGCACTTTGAGCCACCCTCTAAAGTACATGCTCTTCACGTGCAGTTCTGTAGAAGTTAAAAAATACAGGACCGTCACTCAAAGTGAAAAAGGATTGCAGGACTTTACATGAATATAATTTGGGTTTCACAGCGTTACGCAATTCACATAAGAATTCCTGCCTGCATCATCTAATGTGGTTGGTGTGGCGCAACGGATACCGCTACTACCTGTCAATGAGACCTGGTTTAATTCCTGGTCTAAATGACTATGCAGCTATATCTAGCGAATTTTCAGACACCTCTAGACCCCCGACTAGTGACAAATCTAGCAACTTTTTCTGATGTTATCGGTAAACTTCTGGAGACTCTGAGGTGAACACATATGTTCTTCAGTTACTGTCCTTAGCAGCAGGGGCTGCCGTGAGCCCCGTCCCACAACACTCCCAGTGCTCAGTCTCACAGTCAGAGCAGACCCACGTCCACACTGCAAATGAACTAAGCATGCCCAAAGCTGCAGCTGACCCCACTCCCTGTTTACAGAGCAAGATGTAAATATAAATGCGTCTTCAGAGAGACACAAACATACATCACTGCATTTAACTTCCACAGTCTCACTCACTCACCCCAATACTACAATAATGTAACTCTGCCAAAGTGTCTCTTTTAAGCTCACTTTGCCAGTCCCAAGCCCGGAATGATTAAATTTGATATGCTAACATTTAACAACACAGGACAAAACTGATTTATGTCATTTATGTAAACATGATTTATGTAATGTGGGTCTAGACAAAGTATTAAAGTTATTTTTGAGTAGTTTGTCTATTTCAAAGGCAAAAAAAGGAAGCAACAGAAGAAGTTAATTTATTCAGAGTTCATTTGTAGTTTAGACAATTATGCAAATTTGGACAGTTATGCAAATTAGGAGATGACATCATTTTGCGACTTCTAGCAATTTTAGGGCCGCCAATAGCTACTTTCCTTACTGAGCAGTTGGCAGTAAGAGTCCTTGGGCAAGAGGCCAAACGCTACATTGACCCACGGCTGTAATATTAGTAACCATGTAAGTTGCTCTGGATAATAATGTCAGCTACATAGTGCGGTCAGCGATGTGCCGAACCCGGACTAGCATAGAGGCACTATTCTCTGTATTACAAGTCAGTGGAGCATTAACATGATTTTAAGCTGTTATTTTACAGTAAAATTAATACACAATGTTGCTTTAGGTACCTTTATTGTCATTATATTTAATTATTTGTACAGCACAACAATATCATTCTTTTCCCATAGCCCAGCTCAGAAAACAGGTCAGAGCGCAGGGTCGGCCATGATACCCCACAATCGAGTAGGGTTAAGTGCCTTGCTCAAGGGCCCAACCGTGGCAGCTTAGTGGATGCGAGCATTGAACTCACAACTCTGTGATCAATAACTCGGCACTCTAACCACCAAACCACCACTGCCCCTGAAAACCACTTTGACAGCCACTTTTATTCAGGATTTTATTCAGGATTTACAGTTTACTGCGTCCTCAACTACCACCATATTACACTTCAAAGAAAGACAATGTGTATGTAGCCTATGATAATGGGGAATTCCATGATTTTCACAAATTAGGTATAATTCAGTTATTCAGATGCAAGTAAAGTTATTTAGGGTGACTAACTATAGTGTCTACAAAAATAAATCTAAGCATTTTATTTACTATCCAAATCACAGAATGAACCAGTGATTTTATAGGTAATGTTGATTTTGGTGAAAGTGTAGTAAATCTGGAAACAAAAAGTTTGTAAAAAATTGTAACACAATGTTTCAACTAAATTTGCAGAGTTCAAATATGGCAAGTGGTTTACAGTGGATAAAATATGTTACAGGAACACAAATCCTGCCAACTCAAGTGACATTTTGAGTTTTCTCCATCATTAGAACCCTGTAGCTGCCTTTTACACTGTATAAATAACTCTGGATGAATAGACCAATATAAATGCTCTAAGTTACTTAGACTAACCTCTTATTTTAAATTGATTTTCATTCGAAGTAAAAAAAAGTTTTACCTTTTCCTGTCAAGTCACTGTTTTGGAGATACATGTTTTTCAGTGAACAGCAATTAAAAACATGTTCTATATAAAATAGTTCAAATAGTTCAGTACATTGCGTCACATTTCACACTGGTAAATGGTTTGTCAGCCACTTTCATTCAAAGTGTTTATCTAAGCTGAATACTCCCAGTTCAAGGGCTTGTTGCCACATGATC